>NW_006925092.1:7381-11734 GCF_000298275.1 Orycteropus afer afer | reverse complement strand
TGGCAGTTCAAACCCACCAGTCACTCCTTGGAAGGAAGATGAGGCAATCTACTTCTGTAGTGATACTGCCTCAGAAACCCAAGGAGGGGTCACTTTGAGTCGGGTCTGACTCGATGGCACATAACAACAACAACAACAACATGGGTCTGTTAAAGTATTCTGTCTCCGACTGAGATAATCTAGTTGGCCTTGTGTTTCTAGAAACTTGTCCATCTTTCTAGGTTCTCCATTTGTTGGAGTACAGTTCTTCATAATATTCTGTAATTATCTTTCTTATTTCAGTTAGTTCTGTTGTGATGTCACCCTTTTTATTTATTATTCATGCTATTTGTATCTTCTTTCTTTTGCTTTGTTAAATCTGCCAGTGGTTTCTCAATGTTAATATTTTCAAAGAACCAACTTCTTGTTTTGTTTATTTTCTCTATTTTTTTTTCCTGCTTCATTTATTTCTGCTCTGATCTTTATTATTTCCTTACTTCTGGATACTGTAGGTTTCCTTTGTTGCTCTTTTTCTAATTGTTGGAGTTGCGTTAAAGTTTTGATTTTGATTCTTTCCTCTTTTTTGATGTGTGTATTCATTGTTATTAATTGAATTTTAGTAATCCTTTCTCTGTGTCCCAAAGGTTTGGTATGTTCCATCTTCATTCTCATTTGTTTCTAGGATTTTTAAAATTTCTTGTTACCCAGTAATTTTATTCATTTTCCATATATTTGATATTTTTTCCTTGATCTTCCTATTATTGATTTCTAATTTTATAGCATTTTGATCTGAGAAAATACATTGTAGTATTTCAACGTTTTTGAATTTACTGAGGTTTGTTTTTTGTCCTAACATATGGTCTATTCTGGAGAATGACCCATGTACACTGGAGAAGAATGTGTATTGTGCTTTTGCTGGGTGTAGTGCTCTGGATATGTGTATAAGGTCAAGTTGGTTCATTGTGTTGTTCAGTTCTTTTGTATCTTTGTTGAGTTTTTTTCTAGTTGTTCTGTCTCTCCTTGAAAGTGGCATGTTAAAATCTCGTACTACTGTTGTAGAGTTTATTTTTCCTTTCACAGTCAATATTTCCTTTATGTATTTTGGAGCGTTTTCATTGGGTGCATAGATATTTATTATAGAAATGTCTTCTTGGTCAATTGACTCTTTTAGCATCAAGTACTGTCTTTCTTTGTTTTTTATGCTATTTTTCACCTTGAAGTCTATTTTATCAGAAATGAACATTACCACTCCTTCTCTTTTAGGTTGCAATTAGCTTGATATATATTTTTATACCTCTTAATTTAATTTTCTTTTTTTAGATTTTTGTATCTAAGGTGGGTCTCTCGTAGGCAGCATATCTATGAGTCTTCTTTTCGTATCCGATCTGCCACTCTCTTTCTCTTGACTGGTGCATTTAGTCCATTCACATTGAGTGTAATTAATGATAGATATGTACTTATTCCTGTCATTCTATTGTGGTTTTTGTTTATTGTTGGTGATTTCTTTGTTCCAAACATTTTTCTGTGCTGAGTTCATTTTGTTATCAAGTGTTTTTTCTCCTTTCTTCACTCTTATTGGTTTTGTGCTTACTAAGCTTGTGTGTTTTTCTTCTTTCCAAGTTTGCTTAGGATGATTGTTAATTTTCTTTATGGTTACCCTGAAGTAAATTCTTATCTCCCTTAATTTGGACCAGTCTGTTCTGTAAAAACATTGTCCTGTCTTCCTGTCCATTTGGAAGTTTTGTAATTAAAACTTTTATTCCCTCTATTTGCTTTGTTGCTGGTGTCATGGGCAGATTGACTCTCTTATTTCTCTGTGTACATTATTTTATGAGCTTATTTTGAGTATCTGTTTATGGTTTGGTTCTAAGTGGTGGTATCAACTGTCTTGAGTTTAATTTGTTTTTCTCTGTTGTGGGTTCCCTATTAGAAGGATTCCCTTTAGCATTTCTTGTAGGGTTGATCTGGTTTTCACAAATTCCCTTAATTTCTGTTTGTCTGAGAATGTCTTGATTTCATCCTCATATTTGAAGGACAATTTGGCAGGATATATAATTCTTGGTTCACAATTCTTTTCCTTCAAGGTTTTATATATGCCACCTCATTGCCTTCTTGACTGCATGGTTTCTGCTGAGGAATCTGAGCTTAGTCTTATTGGTTGTCCATTGTACATGACATTTTGTTTTTCCTGAGCTGCTCTCAAGATTCTTTCTTTGTCTTTGGTTTTGAAAAGTTTGATTATGATATGTCTCGATGACTTTCTCTTGGGATCTATCCTTTATGGAGTTTGTTGAACTTTTTGAATGGATATCTTTTCTTCCTTCATGATATGGGGAAAATTTTCAGTTAGCAAGTCTTCCACAATTTTCTCAGGTTTTTTTTTTTTTTTTTTCCTCCTCTTGTTCTGACATTCCAGTGAGACATATGTTGTTTCTATTCATGGCATCCCATATAACCCTAAGGTTCTCTTCATTTCTTTTGCATCTTTGTTCTGATTTTTCTTCATACAGGCTGGTGTCAAGGGATTTGTCTTTTAGTTGGGAAATGTGTTCTTCAGCCAGTTCTAGTCTACTTTTTTTGTTCTTCCTCTATGTTGTCTATCTCTGTAATTTTAGTGTTCATCTTACGGATTTCTAACTGCTATTTTTGTATGAGTTTTGATTGTGTATTTTTCTTGTTATTTTGTTCTTGAATGATTTTCCTGAATTCTTCCAGGGTTCTGTCTTCTTATTGTTTCTGTTTATGGTTTCTTTGAGCTCTTGGAGAGTTTGATATATATACCTTCTGCATTCTTTCTCAGATAGTTCTATTGCTTGTAATTCTTCCATGATAGATAGTTCTTTAGCCTGGGCTTTTATTTCTATTGTTTTGTCCTTTTTTTTTTTTTTTTTTTTTAGATTGTCTGTTACTTCCTAGAAATTGAAATTTTTGTTTTTGTTATTTATGTATTGGTTTGTTTCACCCTGATTTTATGTTTTACTATATCTGAAAGTGTGGAGCAGGTGCACTTCTTTGGTTATTAACTCAGCTGTACTGGATCACTCTCCAGCTCTCTCTGTGTTGGTGGAATCATTGGTGGGGATACGGATGCAGGTCTCTGTTTATTGTGAAGAGGATTTGAAGTTGGGACAAGCAGCTATTGTCCACCATCTGTCATTGATCCCATGGCACAGGAGATATTGGTGTTACCTGTCTATTGGGTGAGGTGTTCAGTGTAGTAGCTCTGGTTGCCTGGTGGAGGTATAATGTGTTCTTCCTATTAGATAAGGCAGGGGAGAAAAGGAAGAAAGAAAAAGAAAAAAAGGAAAAAAAAAAAAAGATTCCAGAAATGAGCTCCAAGATAAAAAGGTGGAAGGAGTTTTCATCATTTGGAGTGAGATAATTCAACCTAAGATGCAGGCACAGGCAGGTAGCCTGGGAACTTCTGCAATGTCTACTGATGATAATGCCTTATTGTCAAAGACCTGTAGTTCAAAACCCACTGGCACCCCAATGTATCAAGGACCAACACTTTCTGCTTGGATTGAGAAGCTGCAAAATCCCATTACCCAGGTCTACTCTGTGCCAAAACAAGTCATCAAAGAATTGGATGTGAGCCAACTGGCATGCACCTGCTCTACAGCTCTGCCTACTCAAAGAGAATATCCCCCTTTCCCCTACTCCCTTCTGGACTCTGGAAGTCAAAGCCAGTGGGTGTCTTGATCCATTTCCCCATAAGATTATTGTGCTCACTCAGAACCCAAGGTCACCTCAAAAAACTCCCAGTGTGGCTATACTGAGTCCTTAATGCCTGTGAGTTCTGTGATTTTTTTTTTCCTCTTTCCTTTCATCCTTCTTGACTTCTTTTGTATTTCTAATGACTCCTCCCTATCTCAGTCTCTGCTGGCTGGTGGGGGGGGGTTGTTTATTTTTCCCACTTGTTTAATCTCCTCTCTTTCTTTACCTTCACTGAATCTAATACTTTATCTTCTCCTTAGTTGCTCATAACTCCAGTATCATTATTTGTATCTGCTTTATCTAGTTACTCAGAGTCTCAATTGGAAGAGGGATCAAAGGTATGGGTTATCTGTATGACGCTATCTTCCTTTCTCAGAACATTGTCTTTTTTTTGTCCACTGTGGTATTCTCAACCTTTAAAAGAGTGTCTGGAAACAGATACTTAATAAATACTTGTGGAGGAATAAATTACTTCTAAGAGGTAAGAGGAAAGCTAGAAGAGAGAAGCAGAAGGAGAAAAAGCTTTAATAATGATAAAATTTAAACTGTCAAAACTATATTCAGATGACTCCACACTCATAGTGGGAGACTTTAATACACCACTTTCTTTGAAAGATAGAACAACTGGAAAGAAACTCAACAAATATGCAGAAGAGC
>NW_006925092.1:0-1071 GCF_000298275.1 Orycteropus afer afer | reverse complement strand
TTATTTTATTTTGTATTTCTTTGTGGACCAGGCAGTGTTTTGTTCTGTTGTGATGAGTTTCTCTGAGTTGGAACCAACTCAATGTCACCTAACAAGAGCATTTCTCTTCATAACAATTACATCTACTACATCAAGTAAATAAACTCAAGTATTATTCCTGCTTGTGGTTTCTTTTTTTCCATCTTTATCTCCTCATATAAGCTACAGAGATCTTCAAGAAAGCTGTTTTCCTCCTTTTAACTGAGACATTATCCCTATTCTCTTCACATCCCTTCGAAATCTTTGCATGTCCTTGGAAAGTAGCTAAATGAATTATGTGTAATCTTGTGTAAAGATAATGAATGTAAATAATTATGACAATATCATAGAATTATAAATAGTCATTATAGAATATCAAGGGATTCTACACTAGAACATTACAGGCAAATCACAAATGATTAGAGGATTAGAATTTCCCACATTTTGCCCAGGTTTTATTTATAATAATTGCCATGGAATCGGTGAGATTATTGTTACATCAAAACTGAATTAAGGTGCTAAATTACCTTGGAAATATTTTTAAGAGCATTTTATCCCATTGACATATTTTTTTAATTAAAAAGGAAACCTCAGGAAACACCAGTTAGGCAGTATTATTTGATAATTTTAAATAACATTAATGAACAGACACTGATAAGTAGAATATATCCTATTGGAATTGAGGTTTCTTAAATAAAAACTGTTTGACTCAAAATAATAATTATAATGATTTAATTTGCTAAAGTATTTGAGAAATAAAATGATAAATTTTGCTTTATAAAAAGTGAAGAGCTCTCTTATCCATAACAATAAATGTCATGCTATCAATTTTTAGAAATCTATGTGGTGTATAATCATATATATTTATTAAATAAACAACATATGTTGTTGTTGCTGTTAAGTGCCGTTGAGTCTTTTCCCTCATAGCGACCCCATGCACAGCAGAATGAAATACTGCCCGATCCCGCGCCAGCCCCACAATCCCTGCTATACTTGAGCCCATCATTGCAGCCACCATGTCAATCCATCTCGTTGAAGGCCTCCCCCTCTTTC
>NW_006925091.1:9111-11321 GCF_000298275.1 Orycteropus afer afer | reverse complement strand
TCTTCTGTGTCTGTGTTAATTGGTTTCCCTTTTCTTTGTTGAAGAGGGTCTGTGCAATCCTTCTGCCTAGTCCGCCATCTTGCCCCACCTCTCATGACTGTTTTTTTCACTTAGCATAATGTATTCAGGGTTCATCATGTAACGTATTTTGGTATTCATTCCTTTTTATTGCCAAATAATATTCCATTGTGTGAATACCATATTTTGTTTATTCATTCATCAGTTAATTGATAGTTAAGCTGTTTTCATTTTTTGGTTATTATGAATAATGCTGCCCTGAACATTTGTGGGTTTTTTTGTTTTGTTTTGTTTTTTAATATGGACATATGTTTTCATTTCTCTTAGAAATATATCTAGGGGTGGAATTGCTGGCTCATATGGTAACTTTATAACATTTTGAAAAACTGCCAAACTGTTTTCCAAAGCAATTGCACCATTCTTTGTTTCCGCCAGCATTATGTGAGGGTTCCAATTTTCCATATCCTCACTAACACTCATTGCCTTTTTAATTATAGCCATTCTAATGTGTGTAAAGTGGTACTTCCTACTGACTTTGATTTCCCTATTCAGTAATGATGTTGAACATCTTTTCATGTACTTATTGGCCATTTATATATCTTCTTTGAAAAAATGTCTGTTTGGATCCTTTGCCTAAATTTTAATTGGATTGTCTTTTTTTGTTGAGTTATGATTACTATAAATATATATTGGATACAAATTCTTTATCAGGTATATCCTGTGAATGAACTTGAAGTAAGTTCAAAAACCCTCAGAGTTTTGAGGGTTTACTGACAACACTCTGTGACTAACTATTTTCCAGACAGTTTCAAGACAGGTCAAATAATGACAATTCTCTGGGAGATGGATCTTTTTGAAGAGCTCCAAATTCAGTCTGCTTTCTCCAGTGGCTACAGAGATGCTGGTTTCCATAGCTCCATGCTTAATGCATTTGACTGCTACCTGAAGGCTGGTGGTTCAAACCCACCAGCCACTCCTAGGAAGGAAGATTGGGTAATCTACTTCCGTAGTGATACTGCCTCAGAAACCCAAGGAGGGGTCACTATGAGTCAGATCTGACTCGATGGCAATGAGTTTGGTTTATGCTTTGTGGTAGTGAGGCTGCTGATTTGCAAAACTGCTGTGGAACTGAGAGAGAGATGAATGGCAGTAGGTTAAGTTACAATGCCACTGAACCTGTTCTTGTTACCAAGGTTCAGAAGCTTTTGAGCAAATATTCTTCAGATTGTTTCTAGGCTTTGGTTAATACTCAGAGTTCTGAGGGGGAATAAAGTTATTTTAAACCACTTTTAGCAGTATTTTCATTGCTTTTATAGATAAATAACCTTTGGAAGGTTTTTGCTCTCTTGTTCTGTAAGACCTGCCTCTCACTGTGGACCAAGAAATGACTGTTGGATCTAGCACTGTGGAAGTCACTGGTGTCATTGACAAGAGAAGTTGGTGGTGAGGAAGGAGTATGGGCTAAAGATAATTTGAATATGTCAGGGGAAAAATTAGAAAGGAATTAGAAACAGAAAATAAAAACAATTCCCAAGAGCTTTGTTACCGGAATAAAAGAGAAATGGGACAGCTGCCACAGAGTAACGTGACTTTTTATTTTTCAACATGAGAGAATTTACAATGTGTTATGCATGCCAATGTGAATGATCATGGAAAGAGTGACTGCATGAGCCACGTACTTGAGAGGTGATAGAAAACGGATCTTGTGCACAAATGCAGACACTAGCTTTACAAAGGAACACAGTCCATTCATAACAGTAGTCAAGGTTGAGAATAGGATGATGATGGTAAGTGTGAAGATATGCTGGTGTGAGCTGGGGAAAGATCTTTTGTCTTCAATGTTTTCCATGATCAAGGAATCTCAGATATTAATAAGAGCTAACATGGGGTGGTTGAACTAGAAATTTAAAGAGAAAAGAGAAAGCATGACCTATTTTTCTAGAAGACTAGAAAAGTGAATAGATTAAGTAATATGTGGTCATGTTGCTAGACAGCTCTAAACTAGACTGCTTGAAGTTAGTCCTCATGAAGTTTAAGTGAACGCGTGATTCTGGTAATACATTTTTCTGCTACCAACCTGATGCTTGGGTACAGGCAAAAGAAAGAAGAGATTTGGGGTCTATACAAGGGAAAGATTAAAAAGTTTCAATGTGGAATGTAAACTCAGTAAGAAGAGGAGTACATGAGGGAGT
>NW_006925091.1:0-7988 GCF_000298275.1 Orycteropus afer afer | reverse complement strand
TGATCTTATTTAATAAAGAATAATGAATGCTTTCTCTTGTAAACAGAATCTATTGTCTCCAATGTGTTTAACATTGATAATCACCTCACTATATTCCATCAATGTTTCTTAACCTTTGTGTGTGTCTGTGTGTGTGTGTGTACCATTTTGGAAACTGGATAAAAGCTATGTACTCTTTCTCCCAGAAAAAATACCTATACACAAATAAACATTAATATTGCACAGAGTTCCGGGGTTTTACTGACATCTTAATGCCCATCCAGAGGCATCCTTAGAGTTCAGTGCAGAACGTGTTTAAAACACTGCTTCTTGTACATTTTCACATAAAGACAAAGGAAGGTCTATGCGCATGTGATAACATTATTTTTCTACAAGTCATATATTTAACAGATAACTCCTTCATTATCTTCTTGCTGGAAAAATGATATTGGTGATATTTTCTTATACATTCTTGACAAACGTATATTAACTATATATCTTTTACTATAGTTCAGTTCATTCTTACCAATTCAAGCTAATAAAAGTAAGTGAAGTTGTGGATCGTCTAAAATAATACATTATTCACAAGGCACATAGATTCAGTTGTTTACATGACCTTTGTTTGAAGCAATTTGCATTCCTAATTATATTTTAATTACTTTTAATATTAAATTATGTGCATTTCAGAGCACATATTACCCTAGAAGAGAGAAGTTCGTTCAGAAGTGTGCCGAATGATAGAATAAATCTTTCATATATAATAGGATGACGAATGAATATTTTCTCTTTTTCCCTAATTGGTGACTAAAATCCAAAGTTGAGAACAAAGAGATGCTAAGTACCCCACTTTCTAAAAAGATATTACCAAACTGTATGTCCAAATACTTCCCCCAGCATTTACTAGGTATGATTAGAACCAGCCCTAGAAAGGTAGCAGAGGTTTTACGTAGATTCTGGCCAGGTTCAAGTCCTGGCCTGCTACCAGCTATTTGACCAGCTTGAACAAAGCACTCAACTCTCCTGTCCTTCACGCTCTGCATCAACAAAATGAGGATAATAATAACAACTTATATAGTGCTTATAGCAGTTATACTTAGTGCATAATAAATGGTCAGTAATACTTATATCTAGCATTTAATAAGTACTCTATATTTTCTGTGCTATAGTGTCCTCACTTTAAAATAGTTACTTCATAGGACTATTGTGAAGACTAAATGCCAAAAGAGATGTAAATAAATAGAAGAGTGCCTGGGCCTTATTAAATGTCCAATAACTGCATTATTTATTATTATTATTTTTAACGTAGATGACAACCATCCCCCAAGTATATATATACATATAAGCAAAGAACCAGGGAGTATAAGGATGACAGTCAAATGCATGGATGTGGTCAGCCTTATGGAAAGTATGTTCTTTGATAAGTATAACTTCATATAGGAGAGGTGCTTCCCCAACTTCCAAAGCCAAGTGAGAGGGAAGATACATTACAATCACTCAGAAATTAAAGTTCCTTTCAAGAAGGACTTCATTCCCTTGTTGAATGCCAGTTTAGCCAGAGACTCACTGGCCTTCCCCTGTGACAGTCTTAAAAAGAGATCCAGGATATCACATAAAGGGTAGGAGAGGAAAATGAGTGCACGAACTGCCTCATATCCCACCACGGTATCATTTCAGAGATGTACAATTTTCTAGTGAGTTTCTTGAACACCACAGAAAACATCAGGCTTAAGTTCTTTTCTTTGTGCCACCCAAGAGGCCTGCATTCCAGATGAGTGCACACTGGCAGCACCCCAGAAACTGAAGGGAAGCAGAAGAGAGGGAGCTACAAGCAGATGAAACCTGCCAGGAAAATGGATACTGAGAAGGCCCTGTAGAAGCACCACCTCCAAAAGCTCACATGAGAAAGCCCATATTTGGATGCCTGCTAGTTTTAACAGCACATCAATGTTGGCCAAAGAACCAATGACAGACAATGTAGGGAGGTCTCTAAGAGCAGCTAGTTAAGAAAAAAGACTCTGGTCCAATTTACCTGCCCCAATACTTAGGAGAATCTAGGCATATTTCTAGAAAGATAGAAATAGTTCCATGATAAATCCTGTGGAACTAAGACTGCTCAAAAACTGGTTATTCTAGAATTGGATGAGGTACAAATTTAGATACTCTGTAACACAAGTATGAAGTGTCTCCAGGAATTCCTTAAAAAAGAAAAATATGTGTATGTATCATGGTACATATGATTTCTAAGGACAATGTTCCACAAATGAAAACATGCATTTTTATTTAGATAAATAGATATAATTAGCTATTCCCATAAAGAGATTATTTAAAAAATATATAAATAGGTATATTTGTTGTTGTTGTTGTTAGGTGCTGTGCACTAGGCTCCGACTCGTAGTGACCCTCTGTACAACAGAAGGAGACATTGCTCGGTCTTGCGCCAGCCTCACAATCCTAGGGATACATGAGCCCATCACTGCAGCCACTGTGTCAATCCATCTCAATGAGGGCCTTCCCCTTTTTCACTGACCCTCCACTTTACCAAGCATGATATCCTTCTCCAGGAAATGGTCCTTTCTAACATGACCAAAGTAGGTGAGACAAAGTTTGGCCATTCTCACTTCCAAGGAGCATTCTGGCTTCTTCCAGGACAGATTAGTTACTTCTTATGGCAGCCATGGCACTTTCAGCATTCTTCACCAACCGCAACTCAAAAGCATCAATTCTTCTTCCATCTTCCTGATTCATTGTCCAGCTTTCACATGCATGTGAGGCAATTGAAAATACCATGGGTTGGGTTATACACACCTTAGTCTTCGAAGAGATATCTTTGCTGTTCAGCACTTTAAAGAAGTCTTTTACAGAGGAATTTCACAGTGCAATACATTGCCTGATTTCTTGATTGCTGCTTACATGGGTGTTGATTATGAATCCAAGTAATAAGAAATTTTTGACAACCTCAATCTTCTCTCCATTTATTGTGATGCTGCTTGTTGGTCCAATTGTGAGGATTTTTGTTTTCTTTATTTTGAACTGTAATCCATATTGCATACTGTAGTCTTTAGTCTCCATCAGTAAGTGCTTCTTCACTTTCAGCAAGCAAAGTTGTGTCGTCTGAATTAGATTATCCAATCTTCCTTCCGAGGAGCGGCTGGTGGGTTTGAACCATCAACTTTCTGATTAGCAGTCAAATGTCTTAGGCACTTATGCCACCAGAGCTCCTTGACTTCTGCCTCTAGGAAGGCTCAATTTAAGGCTGGCAGAGTGACAAAACTAACCAATCCCCAAATCAGAGCTCTGTACACCTTATTTGCATGGTCCCACCCAGTAATCTGGTGGGAGTAAAGAGTATGGCTAGAAAACCCATATCAATTAATTTACTGCACCACAATTTTTCAAAACAATATTAGGGTGCCAATAGCTATAAATTTTAGAGATTCTTTTACACATATGTTTTTTTTTTTTCAATTGAGATCACAAGTTGCAGCAAATATATCTATTGTGTTTGATTGGGCAATATTGTGCATGACTTTACCACTTGAAACTTTCATCAGCAGTAGACAATTGAAGACACAGGATTAATAGAAATCAAGAGAATATTCAAGAAGAGCTCTGGAAGTAGTAGCATTAGAATGAAAATTTGAAAGAAGGTAGATTTCATTGAACAAGTTGGAGAAAAGAGAAATTTAAGAAAATATTGTGCACTAAATATTATTATCAAAAAATAAATCAATGTGGGCAGTGTTGGAGGGATTATATTGAAAAATATTAAAAAGAGACACTTAAATTTGTAAAGAATTTGTCATTTTAGAGATACTTTACTATCATGCTCTGTGGGAGAAATATGAGTCAGACTGCTTCCATAAAGATTTATAGCCTTGGAAACTCTATGGGACAGTTCTAATCTGCCCTATAGGGTCATCATGACTTGGAATCAACTCATTGCCAGTGGATTACTTTGGATACTTTGTATTAAGGGATAGGTATTGAAATTTTAAGCAGAGAATGATATGAGACATATATCACCCAAAGTTTAATGGAGGAAACCGAAACTACTTTAGGTATTTTGGGCAGAAAGTGATTTAAACAGAGGAATAGGTAATTAAAAATTTTTTAGAACATTTGGAGAAGTGAGCTCTAGGCCAGGCTTTCAGGGATAATTACACAATTTTCTCAATATCCAAGAACCAAGAAAATAGACACTAACATTGTGCTGCAGAAAAAGCCTCACATCAATACGACTTTGATTATCAGCAGAAGCAAACAAAAGAGTTCAAACAGATAAAATTTGCTCTCCATATTTCTCCTGCCTTTCAAAGATCACAGCATTGCATATAGCTGGCAAAAGCTAATTTGTATCAAGAAACTCAGCATCAATGAAATCTAAGAAATGTAGTCTCTCTCTCTTTCTTTTTCCAGCCTCTGTAGCACACAAGAACTATAAGGAGAAGGACACGGAGCTTGATAGGATAAATTCTTATCATTACACACACTCCAAAATGTGATTTATTTTTAATTAAAATAATAATAATAATCCCAGTTACAATGTGCAAGTTGGATTGGAGCTAAGTGAGGCCAAACTCTAGTTTCTAGACGAAGAGAATGAATAAAAAGTTGATGAAGAAGAAAAAGTCATCAATTACTTGCTTCCTGATTTTGTGACTGAACAAATGTGGTGCTTTCAAACAGACAGGAAAATTAGCAGAGATCTAACTGATGATTTGCTCTTCTCATTGTTGATATTTCATCATTTATTCCCTTTAAATCATCTAATTGATATGTTTAAAAACTCTTTTAGAGGCTAAACTTGTACAGTGGCAACATTTCAATTCTTATTTAAAGGTGGGACCGAAAGTTCAGTATACCTTCTGAATTATTTTCCACAGAAGGAAAGGAGAAAATGGACACACACACACACACACACACACAAACACACACAAAAAAAAATCATAACTTTTAACACGCAATGGTATGATTTTAGCCTTTAAAAAGACCAACTATTTGATGTAATCACTGAATTCCAAATTTTATAGAATCACTAATGAAATATTGCCTATAAGAATTAAATTTCCAAGACTAAAAACCACACTTGATTAATTACCAATAATCCATTCATCCACTTTATGTACAGCCATGACCAATCTACTGCCCACATTCCAGCCTACATTTTGCTTTTTACAGTCCTTCCATTTGGAAATGAAAGTCAGGATCCATGCCAATAACAACCACCTCCAATGTTTTCAATATTGCTACCATCACCCTGGCAACACAGAAGACAGGACATAAATAGTTGCTCTGCCAAACACATCCATTGCCTTGTTATGCATGTGGGAGTTAGTGTTGTCAAGGGAAGTTTATACTAAAGTTAAAAGTAAATTTTGACTTATCAATGGCAAGATTTTCTAAAAAGTACATTCACACTTTATTTAGACAATTAAGTGGAAGTGTAAATAGAATGTATACTCCATGAGGGTAGAGAAAAACACTTGTCTTGTTCCCCAGCAAGGAGCCCTGGTGGCACAGTGGTTAATGTGTTTGGTTGCTAACAGGAAGGTTGGTGGTTCAAACCTACCAACCATCCTGTGGGAGAAGATGGATCAGTTGGCTTCTGTAGAGATTTACAACCTTGGAAATTCTATGGGGTAGTCTTATAGGGTCATTATGAGTCAGAATCAACACAACAGCAGCAGATTTGGTTTTGTTTTGTTTTCCAGCTCTGTGCACCAGTAGATGCTCAATAAATAAGTGGATGGATTTGTTCAATGCAAGTATGGGTTCTCAAGGCCTTCATAGTCAAAGCACACAGTTTGACATTGTTTGTGTAACCATGTTGGTAGTACTAAAACATATTCTTAAACCATAGTCTAAAATAGTTTGTGAAATGGATGAATTGTAAATTGTAAATACACCCATTAAAAAAAAAATAGCAGGAACAGAACCTCCTCATCAAGGTGACTACCTGAGCAAATATGTTTACTTCTTTTCTCCAAATCTTTCAAAAAGATGAAAGTAATATAAAAGTAAGACTAAATCCAATCTACCACTGGACAAATATACATTATGTATATATAAATAAAAATATAAAACTCTAAACTACTACTCCCATCATCAACCAAGAATGGCAAAGAAATTCTGGAAGTTATAAAGAAAAGAGATCATTTGGAAGCAATGAGGCACATCTAAGCTGAGGATCATGCAACCCATTACAGATGAAACTGAATGAACCAGAAAAGGTCCAGAGACACTCAGGAGTTGTTGGTAGCTGCTGGCCAGACTTATGGTGACTCCACCAGAGCTCCTAGTAAAGCCTTAGACTACCCTTAAGGCAGAGATGGTAGACGCTGGAAGGAATGAGGATGGTCATTTAGGAAATTAATTACAGGGAGAAATAATATATTGTGATACTGCTTATTGGTCACCACTACTTGGAAAATATGGCCTTAGTGACAGAAATAAAGCTGGAGATTGCAAGAGAGAATTTTAAAAGACCAACGACTTATTCACTGCAAATACCTTTATTTCCACAACATAAACAATGGCTAGACATGTGGACTTCACCAGATGGAATACACAGGAATCAGATTGACTACATCTGTGGCAAGAGTCAATGGAGAAGCTCAATATCTTCAGCCAAAACAAGGCCAGGAGCTGGTTGTATAACACACCATCAACTGCTCATATGCACCTTCAAGTTGAAGTTGAAGACAACTAAAACAAGTCCACGAGAGCCAAAATATGACCTTGATTACATCCCTCCTGAATTTAGAAGCCATCTAAAGAATATATTTAATGCATTGAATACCCATGACTGAAAACGAAAGGAATTGTGGGATGAAACCAAGAACACCATCCATGAAGAAAGCAAGAGGTCATTTAAAAGACAAGAAAGAAAGAACAGACCAAAATGGATGTCAGAGAACACTCTGAAACTTGTCCTTGAGCAGAGAGTAGGTAAAGCAAATAGAAGAAATGACAAGATAGAAGAGCTGAATAGAAGACTTCAAAGAGCAGCTTGAGAAGACAAACCCAATTATTATAGTGAAACGTGCAAGGACCTGAGTTAGATGACCAAAAGGGAAGAACACACTGAGCATTTCTCAAGCTGAAAAACTGAGGAAAAAAGTTAAGCCTCAATTTGCAATATTGAAAGATTCTATGGGCAATATATTGAATGATGCAGGAAACATCAAAAGAAGATGGGAGGAATACATAGGGTCACTGTACCAAAAAGAATTGGTCAATGTTCATCCATTTCAGGAGGTGCCATATGATCAAGAACCAATGGTATTGAAGGAAGAAGTCAAGGCTGCACTGAAAGAATTGGCAAAGAACAAGGTTCCGGGAATTGATGGAATACCCATTGAGATGTTTCAACAAAATAATGTTGTACTGGAGGCACTCACTCAGCTATGCCAAGAGATTTGGAAGACAAGAACCTGGCCAACTTACTGGAAGAGATCCATATCTGTACCCATTCCAAAGAAAGGTGATCCCACAGAATGTGGAAATTATTGAACAATATCATTAATATCACATGCAAGTAAAATCTTACTGAAGACAATAAAAAATGGTTGCAGCAGTATATTGATAGAGAGCTTCCAGAAATGCAAGCTGGATTCAGAAGAGGATGTGGAATGAGGGATATTATTGCTAATGTTGGATGGGTCTTGGCTGAAAGCAAAGAATACCAGAAAGATCTTTACTTGTATTTTATTGACTATGCAAAAGCATTTGATTGTGTGGATCATAACAAATTATGGATAACATTGAGAAGAATGGGAACTCCAGAACACTTCATTGTACTCATGAGGAACTTGCACATAGATCAGGAGGCTGTCATTCAAACAGAACAAGGAGATACTGCATCATTTAAAATCAGGAAGGGAGTATATCAGGGTTATATCTTTTTGCCCTATTTATTTAATTTGTATGCTGAGCAAATAATATGAGAAGCTGGATTATATGAAGAAGAACATGGCATCAAGATTGGAGGAAGACTCATTAACATCCTG
>NW_006925090.1:8080-11466 GCF_000298275.1 Orycteropus afer afer | reverse complement strand
GATTATCTTCTGTGTCTGTGTTAATTGGTTTCCCTTTTCTTTGTTGAAGAGGGTCTGTGCAATCCTTCTGCCTAGTCCGTCATCTTGCCGGAACTCCTGTCCCCAGAATTTTGGAACAAGACATCTTAATCCTTCCATTAGCTATTTGAACATGCTTAAGACAGTTGTTTTAAATTATTTGTTTAGTAAATCCAGTGTCTGGGCTTCCTCAGAGACAGCTTCTGTCAATTTATTTTGTTCCCTTGATGTGGCCATAATGCCTGTTTCTTTGTATGATTCATGTTTTTTGTTGAAAATTAGACATTGGAATATTATAATGCTGTCATTATGGAAATCAAATTCTTCTTCCAGGTTTGCTGATTTGTTTGTTTTTCATTTGTTTAGTGACTTTACCAACTATTTTTACAAAGATTGTATTCTTTGTCTTACATCTTTACTGAAGTCTCTGGTTCCTTTATGTTATTTTTATCTACTGTTTTGGTAGACACTTTTTAGCTCCTAGAATTACAAAAGGTAAAACAAACAAATGAACAATAAAAATAAGTAATAAAACAAAACAAAAGTAAAATACCCATCTCTCCCAGTGTTTGCAGATTGGCTCTCTGCTGTGGCCCTTTTTCAGCACTTAACCAAGATTTCACTGAGCCTAGACATCAACCAGTGATGAAAGCTTCTGATCTTCTAAGATCTTTTCTGAGTGTGAGTCTTGTCCTGGGCATGTGTATTTCTTTCTAAATTCCACAGTGTACATGGATACTTTGGAATGCCCCAATTTCCCAAATAAACTTTCTCTACAGGTTTCTTCTGAGGCTTTAGGCATTCTGTTACCTGTTTGAGCTATAATTATTTGTCTAAGATGGCTACAGGTTGTTAGTTTATCTTGCAATATTTATAAACAATGCTAGCTGCTTTTCTGTCCTGAATGGGTTATCCAAACAGAGATAAGCATCTTTCACCATTACTTCAGGTAGCTCTCAGAAAAGTTAGAACAAACATAAACAACAATTTTTGAAAGATATGTGTTTTTCTCCCTCTACATCAGGGACCAGGATCCCACACTGGAGACGTCAAAACTACCACTGACACATGGAGTGGATGTGACAAGGCCAAGTAAAAATGCCACATGGCTTCTATACCACTTTTAAGTTGCCTATTTCTGCATTCAGTAGTCATTTAATTGCTGTAAACTTTTGTTTTCCAGAATTCTGCCAAAGTTAATTCCACTTTTTCGTTCAAATGCTTCTGTGAGGGATGGGAGCTAGAAGCTACCTAGTCCACCATTTTGCTGATGTTACTCGACCTATATAAAATTTTATTGAGGAAAACCTATAAAATTAAGGTAATTTAAAGTAAGAGAAAAAATATAGCAAAGTAAATATCACCAGTTGCATGTTCAGTTTTATTTTAAATATATATTTTACCCAAGTCAAATCATATAGCATATATTGTTTATAAACTACATTTCTTCTTTTGTTTTAGTTACTATGTAATGTTATTTGAGTATAAATATCAGCCTAACAGGTACAGAGTACCACAACAATACCTATAACAAAGTCTAATAAAATTCATGTTCAAAGATAACTTTTTAAATGTTTGGTATTGGAATTCTGTTGCAGAAAAAATGAGTGTACTTGCTTCTCTTTATTCATTCTGCAAAACTCAGATAAAAATTCTGGAAATTACATACAAAACAAACACATGAAGACTAAATGATGTAGGGAAGGCAGCTGATGAGGGACCTTAGGACTCAAGGAAGAACTGTAATATGACCTATAATGCTGTCTTTACCCAGTTTTCAGGTCCTGATTAAGGCCAGTCTGATCCTTGTCTTGAGGAGTGTATAAAGTCCAATATCTAACTACTCCTCTTACCAGATTCTCATACTCCTGGGCCACTATGCTTCTATCCTAATATTTCTGGAGCCAGGTACACAAAAAGTAGGGACAGCCACTATTACCCTTGAGCCTGCAAAATTATTAAAAAATACCCAACCCCCAGGAAACTCACCAAATCTAGCTAACCCTACCCTGCTTACCATATATAAACCTTCTCCTACAATTTCAGCTTGTTGTTACCTTGTCTCCAGATGCAATCCCCTGTGTGGCCTTGAATCATGATGTGGTGTGTGACCCCCTCTCTGAGAATTGAGAGTATAATAAACTTATTTTTCAAGGCCTACTTGACTCCTCTTTCTCGCATTGCACCCAACTTATCATCCTATAAATCTGTTAGATCAAGGTCATTTCATTGAGTTCCCTGGGATTTCCTTTTGCCCCATATATTCTTGACTGGGTGCCTCACTGTTACATAAATGAACCAAAAATGGCTTCTTTGTATTGGCCCAGGATTTTTACTTCATAACCAGCTGAAGCTTCTTATCCCCCCCCCCAAAAAAAAGCCTATTAGCATCAAACTCAAATATTACACATACAATTGTTTTAAAATAACCCAAATGCTCAGATTTTAAGCCTGCTTATTTTACATATATTGTGAAATTGTGCCCAAAATTTGCTAACCATATCGTTGTCTGGTGTCCTTGGGTCAACTCCAACTCCAAGCCTATGTTACAACAGAACAAAACACTGTCCAGTTCAGTGCTACCATCATAAATCTTTCCTATGCTTGAGCCACTGTTTCAAGCGATCTCGTTGATCCCTTTTTCACTGACCTCTACTTTACAAGAATGATATCCTTCTCCAGGGACTGGTCCCTTCTGACAACATGACCAAAGCAGGTGATAAAAAGTCTGGCCATTATTGCTTCTAAGGAACAGTCTGTCTGCACTTCTTCCAAAACAGATTTGTTCATTCTTCTGGCATTACACAGTATTTTCAATATTCTTCGCCAATACCACAATTCAAATGCATCAATTCTACCTTCGTCTTCCTTCTTCATTGTTCAGCTTTCACATGCATATAAGGCAATTGAAAGACCATGGCTTGGATCAGGCACAACTGACAGAGTGACATCTTTATTCTTTTACACTTCAAAGAGGTCTTTTAAAGCTGATATGCCCAGTCCAATATCTCTTCTGATTTCTTAACTGCTACTTTCATGGGCATTGATTGTAGATCCAAGTAAAATGAAATCACTTACAACTTCAAAATTTTCTCCATTTTTTTTTTCTTGTGATGTTGTTTAATGGCCCAGTTCTGAGGATTTTTGTTTCCTTTATGTTGAGGTGTAATCCATACCAAAGGTTGTAGTCTTGGATATTCAGCAATAAATGTTTCAAATCATTTTCATTTTCAGCAAGCAAGGTTGTGTCATCTGCATATTACAGGTTGTTAATGAGTCTTCCTCTAATCCTGATACTGTGTTCTTCCTCATATAGTCCACCTTCTTGGACTATTTGCTCAGCACACAGATTGAATAAATACAGTGAT
>NW_006925090.1:3006-7895 GCF_000298275.1 Orycteropus afer afer | reverse complement strand
GGCAGGTAAACATTTTTCTGGTATTCTTTGCTTTCAGCTCACGTTCATCTGGTATCAGCAATGATATCCCTCCTTCCATACCCTCTTCTGAAACTATCTTGAATTTCTGGTAGTTCTGGGTCAATACACTGCTGCAATCATTTTTTAATTATCTTCAGCAAAATTTTACTTATGTGTGACATTAATGATATTGTTCTATAATGTACACATTCTGTTGGATTATCTTTCTTTACAATTGGCATAAATATGGATCTACTTCAATTGGTTGATCAGGTAGCTGTCTTCCAAGTTTCTTGGTATAAATGATTAAGTGCCTCCAGTGCTGCATCCGTTTGTTGAAACATCTCAATGGTGTAATTTCCTGGACGTTTGTTGTTCTTTCTTTCTTTTTTCTGTTAATTTTTTCTATTTCTTTCTTTCTTTTTAATTGTGCTTTGGGTGCAAATTTACAGAGCAAAGTTTGGTTTACATTTAACAGTTCACGTACATTTGATTTCATGCCCCGATTACCATCCCTGACCATAATACACTCTCCTCCCCTCCCATCCCTGTGACCCCACTCCTCCATGTGTCCTTCTTAACTGTGCACTCCTGTCTGTCCAGCTTTCACTCCATGTGGCTGCTGCCCCTCTGGGGCCCCACGGTCAATTGCTCTAAGGGGTTTATCTCCCTAGAGTAGGTGGGTGCATCACTCAGGGTTGGTGTTCTGCATGTAAGTCTTTCCACTGTTGTGCTGAGATATGATCCTTGGGAATGAGTCAAATCCCAGGCCCAAAGGGTATCCTGGGGCCATAGTCTTGGGAGTCTCATCAGACTCCATCTGACCAATAATTCTGGTCTTTTTGTGTTTTTGAATTATGTTTCACATTTTTCCTACCACTCTATCCAGGATCTCCAATTTTGATCTCTTCTCAAGTGGTTGGCATTGGTAGATGGGCATTATCCATTTCTTCTGATCTCAAGGTCCATCATATCCTTGGACTAATTGTTTCCAAATGGCTTTGATTTTCTTCACTCTTCTTTGCTTCAGATGAGAGGAGGCCAATAGTTGCATCTTAGATGGTCACTCAAAAGCTTCTAAGACCCCAGTTGCTATTCACCAAAGTAGGTTGTGGAACAAGATTTTTATGTACTATGTTGTGCCAATTGAGCTTGGTGTCCCCCAATACTTTGGACCTGAGTTGGCAGGCCCTGTGATTCTCTCTCCCAAAGTGTTTGGTTATCTCTGAGAGATTATTCCAACTCTCTCTTCTCTTGCTTCTGTAATGAGTGTGGTTAATTTTGTAGCACTACTATCTATGCAAGAATATCTTCAGCTAAATCTATCCTTGGTCGAGGGTACATTCCTGTTCACAACCCTCACCTGATCTTCTCTATTGTCTATGCATTTATCTGTAGCCTATTTGGTGTTAGTGGTAATGCAGTATTGTGCATATACTAGTATTTGCCTCTGTTGTCTATATCTTATGTGCATGTTTCAGTGACCTCCCTTTCTTCAACGTCATCATGCTGGTCACAGATCCTTTCCATACCATCTGTCCCATTACCCAAATCAACATGTGACCCCCAACTAGTCCAAAATTTTCTGTCCCCTCCCCCCTCATCTGCAGTAACCTACGAAGTGAGGTCCTTTCCCTAAGTAAACCCTTCCTTGACTTATTTAATGCATTTTATTGAAATATAATTTATGTACACTGAAATACACAAAACTAAAGTGACATGGGTCAATGTATTTTTTTTTTGCAGTGTTCCCTCCCCTTCCCTCCCCCCCCTGACAACCAACAAAGAAAGTTTCCCTCCATATATAAACCTTTCCTTGACTCTCTATAGCAACAAAGTACTACTGTATTTGTCCTTCTGTGATTGACTTATTTCACTCAGCATAATGTCCTCCAAGTTCATCCATATGATGTGGTATTTTGAAGACTCTACATTATTCTTTAGTGCTGCATAGCATTCCATTGTGTGTATGTACCATAGTTTGGTAATCCATTCTTCCACCAATGGGCATGTAGGTTGTTTCCATCTTTTTGCTATTATAAATAGGGTTGTAATGAACATGGGTGTGCATATATCTATTCCTATCCTGGCTATAACCTCTCTAGGATATATACCTCATAATGGGATGGCTGGATCAAATGGTATTTCTGATTCCAGCTTTCTAAGGAATGGCCATACTGCTTTCCACAGTGGTTGTATCCCTTCACAGTTCCAACAGCAATGTATGAGGTTCCCAAGATCTCCACATCCTTGCCAGCATTTGTTATTTTCTATCTCATTGAACCTTGCCATCAGTGCTGGAGTGAGATGGTATCTCATTGTTGTTTTGATTTGCATCTCTCTGATGGCCAATGATCATGCCTTCCTTGATTTTTTTTACAGCAGAGGGCTCATACAATATTTGTCCTTCTGCGATTGACTAGTTTCACTCAGCATAATGTCCCCCAAATTCATCCACGTTGTGAGATGATTCACGTATTCTTCATTATTCTTTAATGTTGCATGGTATTCCATTGTGTGAATGTACCATAATTTGGTTTTCCATTCATCTGTTGATGGGCATTTAGGTTGTTTCCATCTCTTTGCTATAGTGAATTGTGCTGCAATGAATGTGAGTGTGCATATGTCTGTTCATGTCCTGTCTCTCACCTCTTTAGGGTATATTCCTAGTAATGGAATTGCTGGATCAAATGTTATTTTTATTTTTAGTTGTTTAAGAAAATGCCATACCATTTTCCACGGTGCTTGCACCATTTTGCAGACCCACCAGAAGTGTATGAGAGTTCCAATCTCTCCACAACATCACCAACATTTGCTATTTTCTGTCCTGTTGAATTTTGCTATTATTGCTGGCGTGAGATGAAATATCATTGTTGTTTTGATTTGCATCTCTCTAATTAGGAGCTCTCCTGGCAAGTGCCTAAGGCATTTGACTGCTAACCAGAAGTCTGTAGGTTCAAACACATCAGCCACTCCTCAGAAAAAAGGTTGGGCAATCTACTTCTGTAGTGATACCGCCTCAGAAACCCACAGAGGGGTTGCTATGAGTTGGATCCCACTCAACGGCAGTGTGTTTGGTTTGGTTTTTTATGATTGATGGCTAATGATCGTGACTATTTTCTCATGTGCTTGTTGGCCACCACTATATCATCTTTAGTGAAGTGCCTGTTTATTTCTCTTGCCTATTCTTGAATTGGGTTGTCTTTTTGGTGTTGAGGTGTTGAAATTTTCTATACATTTTGGAGATAAGTCCTTTGTTAGATATGCCATAGCCAAATATTTTTTTCCCAATCGGTAGGTTATTGTTTTAACCTTTTTGGAGATGTCTTTCATTGTGCATAAGAATTTAGTTTTTAAAAGGTCTCAGTCATCTAGCTTCTCTTCCACTGCCTGTGCATTTTGGATTATGATTGATTGTCTATTTATGCCATAAACTAGGGCACATATATTTACCCCTATTTTATATTTGATGAGCTTTATAGTTTTGGGATTTACATTTAAGTCTTTGATCCAACTTGAGTTCATTTTTGTAGGAAGTGGTGAGATATTGGTTTTGTTTCGTTTTTCTACAAGTGGATATCCAATGTCTCCAGCACCATTCATTAAAGAGGCTACCACTCCCCAATTTAATGGGATTTGGTCCTTTGTCAAAGAGCAGTTGCTCATAGATGGATGGGTCTATTTCTGAGTTTTTGATTATGTTCCTTTGGTCTATCTGTCTATCATTTTACCAGTACCATGCTGCTATAATTACTGTGGCTGTACAGTAGGTTTTGAGATCCAGGAGTGTGAGACTTCCCACTTTGTTTTCCTTCTTCAGAAGTGCTTTGCTTATCACAGGTCTCTTTCCTTTCCATATGAAGTTAATAATTGGTTTTTCCATATCCTTAGAAAATGTTGAGGAGAGTTCCAGGAAGATGGTGGAATAGGCAGACAGATTGCACAGACCCTCTTCAACAAAGAAAAGGGGAACCAAGTAAACAGATACAGAAGATAATCCTGGAGCCTTGAGGTTTGAAAGGAAAGATGTAGAAGTGAACTAAACTCCAACTAGTAGAAGAACCTGCATGAAAACACCAAAAAAAGAAGACATACGGAGCTGCAGTCTGTCTGCAATCCTGATGTCACAGACAGCTTGGATATTGCTGAGTGGTGATAAGACCTAGGAATTGAGCTAAAAATCAGCCATGCTAGAGCCAGGGGCTGCATGGAGGACTTTACTGGTGGCTGATTAATAAAAGGGGAAGCAATGAAGCGGAAGGGGGGCCGAGCTGTTGACTTTGGCCCGTCCGGAGGGCACAGACATTGCCCCCCCATGGGCCAATGCATTTTTTTTTTACTGTGTTCCCTCCCCTCCCCTCCCACCCCTGGCAACTAACAAAGAAAGTTTCCCTCCATATATAGACCTTTCCTTGACCCTCCATAGCAACAAACTAATACTATATTTGTCCTTCTGTAATTTACTTTTCACTCAGCATAATGTCCTCCAAGTTCATCCACATTATGTGGTGTTTTGCAGACTCTACATTATTCTTTAGTGCTGCATAAAATTCCATTATGTGTATGTACCATAGTTTGGTCATCCACTCTTCCCCTCTAAATCTTAGAGATAAGTCTCCTGCCAGATATGTAATTATCAACAAACATGAATTTGTTGCTGTCATTTTTGTTATGTGCTTTTTGGTGGTGTCGTTTTCTTTGTTCCATATAATTGTCTATGCTGAGCTCGTTTTGTTTATGAATCGTGTTATCACTTCCTTCATTGCTATTGTTTTAGTATTTGCTGAATATTTATGCTGGTCCTCTTTTTTGATGTGAAGTTTTATCATTTTTCTTTGAGGTTACTCTGTGATTTATAGTTTTCTTCCCAAGTTTAGAACAGCCCATTC
>NW_006925090.1:0-2291 GCF_000298275.1 Orycteropus afer afer | reverse complement strand
TGGGTCTGTAATCTGGTCCCTTGTTTCTCCTGCTTTATCTTGCTTCTTTGTGTGGACTGTGATGCTCTGTTGTCTCCGAGGCATTGTGATGTTTTTGTGTTTATATTTAATTGGTGATTGTATGTTAGAGTGACTTTCCCACAATTTTCATTTTCTTTGTTTGTTTGCATGTCATCTAAACAAGCAGGATAATGTGTTCCAGTATTTGCTAGTTGACAGCACATATACACTCACCACCTATCTCCTTTCCTGTTGTCAGACTCTCATATGTCCCTGCTGACCTTGGCAAATAGAGCCTATTCTTAGGTCCCTGGAATCCAAATGAGAATGCTATCACTTTAAAATCCAAAATGGTTGCTGCTTGTAAAGATTCAAAATAGTGAAGGTGCAGCCATTTTGAATGTTTACAAGTGGCAACCTTTTTGGATATTTAAAGTGACAGCATTCTCTCATATTCTATGGACTTAAGAATAATCTCCACTTGCCGGGAACCACAAAGACATGAACGATTGGAAAGGTGTGATATTCCCCTTGTTATTCTTAGATCCCACACACTCCTGATGAATGGAGGTGTGGGTATCTCTCTCTCCCACCCACCTTCTGGGATGGCAGGAATTCCATCCCAGTCTGTGTGATATGATGGAGTCTGGGTGTCCTGTCCCACCCTGCCCAGATTTTTTTTCCTTTTTTTTTAGTTTGTTTGTTTTTGTCTGTTTTAAAATTATTATGATCATGATTATTGTCTTTTTTATTATTATTACTTTTTCTTCCCTTCCCAGGTTCTAGTTTTCAGCTTTTTCTCTCTTCCCTGTTCCAGGTTCCCATTTTTTTTCTTTCTCATAGGTAACCCTATTCCTTGTTTTTCTTTTTGCATCTTTCCCATTTTTTTTCTTAATTATTCTCCTACGCTACATTTTTTCTCTTATTTATGTCACCCCAGGTATGGCAAGGTATTTTTTTTTTTCCTTTTTATATTGATTGTTTCCGTGTGTTTATGTGATGTGGTTTTTGTCCACTTTTTTTACTTTTTTCATGGTTTTTCAACTGCTGTTTTTGTCTAACTGAGTGGGAGACAGCAAAAGTGCCCATATAACACAACTGCACCCAAACCTCCTGCAGCTTCACTTACTGAGTGAGAGCCATCATTTCCTTCTCCACCAATCGGCCAATGATAAATGACCACCAAGAAAATCCTGACACACCCTTAACTGCTCTTCACAAACAGTTAGCAGAGACCTAAATACAACAATGTAACAATGGCTCAGACACAACAGACCATCACAGTCCACACAAAGAAGCAAGATAAAGTGGTAGAAAGAAAGGAGCAGGATACAGACTCAGAAAACAGCCCTAAGGAAGAAGCAACATTGGAATTCCCTGATAAGGAATTCAAAAGAATTACTTTCAGGTATCTTCAAAGGATTGAGAGACAGATCAAGGGAAACACTGACAAAAGTAAGGAAAATACACACAAAACCGTAGAACAATTTTGGAAGAAAATACAAGAACAAAATGACAGAATTAATGAAAAATTACAAATTATACAAAATTTGTAGATAGAAATCCAGAAGATCAATACAAAATTTTCAGAAATAGGTACCATATTTAAAGGCAAAAAAGTGGAATTGAATCAATGGAAGACAGAATTGATGAGATTGAAGACAAGTACCAGAATACTTCTTTGAAAAACGATCAATCAGGAAAAAAGATCGAGACAAAATGAAGAAAGTTCATGAGGGATACCATCAAAAGGATTAACCTATGTGTAATCAGAGTTCCAGAACAGGGAAAAATAAAACCACTGAGAAAATTGTCCAAGATTTGTTGGAAGAGAACTTCCCTGATATGATGAAAGATGAGAAGTTCAATGGACCCCAAACAGGATAGACCACAAAAGAAAATCACCAAGATATATTATCAAACTCATCAAAACCAAAGACAAACAAAGAATCCTGAATGCAGCACAGAAGAATGAAAAGTTACTTCCAAAGGAAAACCAATAAGAATAAGATCTGATTTATCAGCAGAAACCATGGAAGCAACAAGGCAATGGAATGGTGTATATAAAACCCTTAAAGAGAAAATTTTCCAAACAAGAATTATATGCCTGGCAAAATTGTCCCTCAAATATGATGGTGAAATTAGGAGATTTCCTGATAAGTAGAAATTAAGGGAATTTGTTAAAACCAGACCAACCTAGGAGGATTCCGGCAAGATGGCGGACTAGGCAGAAGGACTGCACGGATGCTCTTCAACAAAGAAAAGGGAAACCAATTAACACAGACACAGAA
>NW_006925089.1:10589-11251 GCF_000298275.1 Orycteropus afer afer | reverse complement strand
CCCTACATTCAAAAATAATGACTAATCCATTAATCACCTTATAACATGGATGAACTTGGAGGACATTGTGCTTAGTGAAATAAGTCAATCACAGAACGACAGATAATTATATGAGTCTGTTACTATAAAAAGTCAAGGAAAGGGAAAATAAAAATTCACAGGGAAAGAAAGTGTCTCTCTGTGTTATCAGGAATGGGTATAGAGGGGAGGGAAAATTGCTAGCTTGTTAAGAGACAAGTTTTGATTTGGGTGAAGGGAAAGGCAATATTACAAAGGCATACAACCAGCAGAACATCATTAAGGAAAAGGAAGACACCAAGAGGTGCCCAAGTGATACTGACAACAAAGATAAATACTATTGCATACTGTAATAAGAACACCAAACTCACTGCCATTGAGTCTATTCTGACTCATAACAACCTTCCTTGAGTTTCCAAGGCTGTAAATCTTTTTGGAAGTAGATTGCCTCATCTCTTCCTATGGAGCAGCTAGTAGGTTTGCACTACCAACCTTCTGGTTAGCAGCCTTACCTACTACACCACCAGAGCTCCTTATTATCGGTTTTAGCAAACACTCATCTATGGGTGGATAGTTAGGTAGACAGGCAAGAAGATCAAGCATGGGTTGGTGAATGGAAATACACACGTAACTGTGTATAGGTT
>NW_006925089.1:7404-8414 GCF_000298275.1 Orycteropus afer afer | reverse complement strand
CTGTCATCAAGTTAATTCTGACTCATGATGACCCCCGTTGGGTTTCCAAGGTGGTAAATCTTTATAGAAGTAGATTGCTCAGTATTCTTACCATGGAGTGGCTGGTGGGTTTGAAACTGCCACCCTTCGGGTTAGCAATCAAATTCCTTAGGCATTACACCACAAGAGCTTCTTTGAATATAAACAGCAACTATAACTAAAAGACCAATGGAAACTGTGAGGGCAGAAACCATTTTAGAATGATTAAAAACTTAATTGTGAATCTTATCTAGGTTACTACCTCTTTTGTTATGCAGGTTCTTCATTATCATGCTGGCTCTTTGTTGTCCACTCATCTATTTCTGCATTTGTTTCTGGCCTCTGACACACTATGAGTCAGATTGTTTCTTTCTAGACTGGTTGTTTTCAAGTATTAGTCCTGCTCTAAAGGATTGCAAAAAGCTCTCAATTTGTATCTTGTAATAGGCCAATCTTTCAATTTTTCCGCATCAATCTCCTTCTGCCTTATATTCTTCTCTCCTATCTCTTCATTTTCTGTATAGTTATATAGACATATTGAACCCATTCCCATTTTAAGCATAAACAAACAAACAAACAAATCCTCCTTGACATTTATACCTTTCTAAGTAGAACTCCTTCTCCCTTTTTTGGCCTGGTCATTTGGAAAACAATTCTACTTGAATGTTTCTAATTTTTCTCCTGCTCTCTCTTTAAACCATTGCAATCTCTCAATTCCTATGTTATTGTTCTTAAGTGCTGTCCAGTCAGTTCTGATTCTAACCACTCTGTGTACAACAGAATGAAATACTGCCTGGTGTGGTGTCATCCTCAACACTTGTCATGTTTGAGCCCATTGTTGCAGCCACTGTGTCAATCCATTTCATTGAGGGTCTGCCTCTTTTTCCCTGACCCTCTACTTAATCAAGTATATCTTTCTCCAGGACTGCTCCCTCCTGATAAGATATTTAAAGTATGTAAGATGAACTCTCACAGTCCTTGCTTCTCAGGAG
>NW_006925089.1:5089-6089 GCF_000298275.1 Orycteropus afer afer | reverse complement strand
GATCTTCCCCTTTTTCATTGACCCTGCACTTTACCAAGAATGTTATCTTTTTCCAGGGAATGGTCCCTTCTGAAAACATGACGAAAGTAGGTGACACAAAGTCTGGCCATTCTCTCTTCTAAGGAGCATTCCAGCTGCACTTCTTCCAGGACAGATTTGTTAGCTCTTTCAGCAGTGCATGGTACTTTCAGCATTCTTCACCAGCTCAAAAGCATCAACTCTTCTTCAGTCTTCCTTATCCTTTATCTAACTCTCACATGTATATGAGGCAATTGAAAATACCATGGTTTGTGTCAGGTGCATCATAGTCCTCAAGTAGGTATCTTTGCTCACCAGCACTTGAAAGAAGTCTTTTGAAGTCAAATTGCCCAATGCTATATGTAATCTGATATCTTGACTGCTGCTTCCACTGGTGTTGATTATAGAACCAATTAATATGAAGTCTTTGACAACTTCAATCTTTTCTCCATTTATCTTGATGCTGTTTATTAGTGAAGTTGTGAGCATTTTGTTCTTTACATTGAAGAGTAATCCGTACTGCAGACTGTATTCTTCAATCTTCTTTAGTAAGTGCTTCATGTCATCCTCACTTTCAGCAAGCAAAGTTGTGTTATTAGTGTATCACAGGTTGTCAATGTTTCTTCCTCCAATCCTTTTGCCACATTCTTCTTCATATAGTCCAGCTTCTTGGATTATTTGCTCAGCATACATATTGAATAAGTATGGTGAAATGATACAACCCCGACACACTCCCTTCTTGATTTTAAACATGCAGTGTTCCCTTGTTCTGTTTGAACAACTGTCTCCTGGTCTATGTACACTTTCCTCATGAATACAATTAAGTGTTCAGGAATTCTCATTTTCTCAAGTTATCCATAATTTGTTATGATCCACATAATCAAATGCTTTTGCATGGTCAATAAAACACAAGTAAGCATCTTTCTGGTGGTATTCTTTGTTTTGAGCTAAGATGCATCTGACATCAGCAATGATATCCCAA
>NW_006925089.1:2994-4114 GCF_000298275.1 Orycteropus afer afer | reverse complement strand
TTCTCTATCGTCACTTTCCACAGATGTAGTCAATTTGATTCCAGTGTGATCCATCTGGTAAGGTCCATATGAATAGTTGTCATTTATGTTATTGAATAAAAATATTCGCAATGAATTTATTGGTCTTGCAAAATTCTATCATGAGATCTCTGGCATTGTTTCTATCATCCATGCCATATTCTCTATCAACTGATCTTTGTTCTTTGTTTCTAACTTTCACATTCTAATCACCAGTGATTATCAATGCATTTTAATTACATGTTTGATCAATTTCAGATTGCAGAACTTGTTAAAAAATCTTCAGTTTCTGCATCTTTGGCATTAGTGGTGGGTGCATATATATGAATAATAGCTGTATTAACTGGTCTTCTTTGTAGGTGTATAGATATTATGCTATCATTGATCGTGTTGTACTTCAGGATAGATGCTGAAATATTATTTTTTGACAATGAAAGCCATGCAATTTCTCTTAATTTGTCCTCTCTGACACACTAGGCCACACGATTGTCTGATTCAAAATGGCTGATACTAGTCCATTTCAGATCACTAATGCTTGGGATATAGATCTTTATTCATTCCACTTCATTTTTAATGACTTTCAATTTTCCTAGATTCATACTTTGTACATTTGACATTCTGATTATTAATGGTAGTTTGCAGCTATTTATTTTCATTTTTTGTTATGCCATGTCAGCAACTGAAGGTGCTGAAAGCTTTCCTCCATCAATGTCATTAGGGTCAACTCTGGTTAGAAGAGGCAGCTCTTCTTTGGTCATATTTCAATGCCTGTAACATTTCACAAAAAATAAATTTCTTAAAGACATAATTCTTAAGATGACCCACTATGATAGGGAAAGAACTACTCTAACTTCTAACTATATTTTTAGTGATATTCAAGATCAAGGACAATGTCAAATCTCCTTGAAATTGGGACTTCACTGGATCCATGTCAAAAGAACACACATTAAGCCAAATGATAGATCATGAGGGATGAGTGAGATCCACAACACTGTGGCATTTCTATGTTTCTATTTAGCTTATTGCTTTGTATTGCAGTTTACTGTTTAAAATCTGACACTTCTATTCTTTTTACAAGCTCTTAATCTTATATATAATGAGT
>NW_006925089.1:1212-1944 GCF_000298275.1 Orycteropus afer afer | reverse complement strand
GGTTTAGTGGAATATGATTCCATAGATTACCAGTCAGATACCAATATTGGAAATTACTCTCTGGAGTAATGTTTATGAGGCAAGAATATGACAAAACAATATGAGTATTTACATTGAAAAATTAAAAGTAAAAACAAAACCTACACATACAGAAAAAGATCTGGGATATGATACACGTACCAAAACTTCCAAAATAGTGAGAATGTGTTGATTGCTGATTTTTCCCTATTTTGTTAATATACTAGTTAAAAGTATGGGTTCTTGACCTGGGTTCAGATACTGTGTGCCTTTGGGAAAATTACTTAAACTCTAGTACTTCAATTTCTTCAATTACAAAATGTTGGTTTGAAATGTTTTATATAGAGGAAGCAATCTGAATTATTTTGCTTATAGTCAGCAAGTTTTAAGCATGAACTTATGATGAACTTCCCACAATGAATTTGAATAATTCATATGACTTAACACATCAAAAAATATATTCTTAATACCTGCACAATTCATGTGTTAAAGTTGAAATACAACTTATCACATCATTCAGACCCATGATCTGTTAAATCTAACATTATCTCTGACCTAGCACCACAGTGTGCCAATCAACAACAAGGAGAAAGTGCTGGCCATGGTTTTTTATTGATATCAAAGGTCAAGAACATAACCTGGATATCTATTTTCCCCTAACAGCTAATTATACACAATCATAATCTACTTTTTTAAAAAAAAATTATTTATCTG
>NW_006925089.1:0-1112 GCF_000298275.1 Orycteropus afer afer | reverse complement strand
TACTTCTGTAGTGATACTGCCTTGGAAACCCAAGCAGGGGTTGCTGTCAGATATGACTCTATGGCAGTGTTTTTTTTTTTTTTTTTTGATTAATATTTTTACTTTGTAAAGAGCTCTGGCGACACAGTGAATAAGACTTTTGGCTGCTAACCAGAAGGTTGGCAGTTCAAACCCACCAGCTGCTCCACAGAAGGAAGATGAGGCAACATATTTCTGTAAAGATTACAGCCTTGGAAACCCAATTGGGGTTGCTACGGGTCGGAATCTACTTGATGGCAGTGAGTTTATTTCTTGTTTTTTTAAGGAACCCTGGTATCACAGTGATTAAGTGCTCAGCTGTTAATCAAAAGGTTGGTAGTTTGAACCCATCAGCTACTCTATAGGGGAAAGCTGTAGTAGTTTGCTTCTGTAAAACCTACAGCCTTTGAAACTCTATGGAGCAGTTCTCCTCCATCCTATATTGTTGCTATGAGCTAGAATCAACTAGACAGTAATAAGTTTTGTTTAGTTTTTCATTTACTGCTTCTTAGTGGAGAAGACACCTCATGGATATCTTATTTGAAGAATTAGAAAATAATTACGTTTATTTCTTTTTACTATGTTTTCCTTTAATTTTATCTCAACCAGAAAATAGGATGAGAGGTTGAGATTTTGTTGCTGTATTTATAAAACGAAGGACCTGGAGCTCCCTGTTGGTACAATCCAAGCCTGAGTCAGTCTCAGGAGATCTTTTTAGAGTAATTATGAACCTAATCTATCTAGCATTTATTTCAGGAGTGGTCTGCACTCCCAACTACCTAAAAGACTTAGTTCACTTTCTAAGTCTGTACACAGTAGGGTAATGCCTAATGTTATGGAGAAAATGAGAATAAAAAATGCAAAGCAACCTTTTATTTGTTTTGTAAGTTGCTGAACATATAATTTAATTATCTATCATGAGCACTAAATTAAAAGTCTTTCTCTTCACTTCACCAAGGGCTATATTCAAGCGGCCAACAAACATATGAAGAAGTGCTCACGATCATTAGCTATTAGAGAGATGCAAATCAAAACAACAATGAGATACCATCTTGCTCCAGCACTAGTATCAAAGTTCAACAAGACAGAAAATA
>NW_006925088.1:9982-11011 GCF_000298275.1 Orycteropus afer afer | reverse complement strand
TTCAGCCAAAACCAGGCCAGGAGCTGATTGTGGAACAGACCCATCAACTGCTTATATGGAAGTTCAACTTGAAGTTAAAGACAATTAAAATAAGTCCAAGAGAACAAAAATATGATCTTGAATAAATCCCTCCTGAATTTAGAGATCATCTAAAGAAAAATTTGATGCACTGAACGCCAATGACCGAAAATCAGAAGAATTGTGGGAGGATATCAAGAACATTATTCATGAAGAAAACAAGAGATCACTAAAAAGACGAGAAAGAAGAGAAGACCAAAATGGATGACAGAAGAGACTCTGAAACTTGCCCTTGAGCGGAGAGAAGCTAAAGCCAATGGAAGAAATGGACAAGATAAAGGAGCTGAACAGAAGATTTCAAAGAGCAGCTTGAGCAGACAAAACCAATGACTATAATGGAATGTGCAAAGACCTGGAGTTTGAAAACCAAAAGGGAAGAACACGCTCGGCATTTCTCAAGCTGAAAGAAATGAAGAAAAAACTTAAGCCTCGAGTTGCCATATTGAGAGATTCTATGGGCAAAATATTGAATGATGCAGAAAACATCAAGAGAAGATGGCAGGAATATACAGAATCACTGTACCAAAAGGAACTGGTTGATCTTCATCCATTTCAGGAAGTAGCATATGATCTAGAACCAATGATAGCGAAAGAAGAAGTCAAAGCTGCAATGAAAGAATTGGCGAAGAACAAGGCTCCGAGAATTGACAGAATACCCATTGAGATATTTCAACAAATGGATGCCCCATCAGAGGCATTCACTCGGTTATGCCAAGAGATTTGGAAGACAGTTACCTGGCCAACTGACTGGAAGAGATCCATATTTGTACCAATTCCAAAGAAAGGTGATTCCAGATTGTGGAAATTATAGAACAATATCATTAATATCGCACGCAAGTAAGATCTTACTGAAGATAATTCAAAAACGCTTGCAGTAGTATATTGACAGAGAACTTCCAGAGGTGCAAGCTGGATTCAGAAGAGGACGTGGAACAAGGGATATCATAGCTG
>NW_006925088.1:4848-9157 GCF_000298275.1 Orycteropus afer afer | reverse complement strand
AAGTGCACCTGAAGTGCTCTGGAAGCGAGAATGGCCAGACTTCGTCTCACCTATTTTGGTCATGTTGTAAGAAGGGACCATTCCCTGGAGAAGGATGTCATGCTTGGTGGGGTGGAGGGTCGACAAAAGAGGGGGACGCCTTCAACGAGATGGATGACATGGTGGCTGTGATGATGGGCTCAAGTACAGCATGGATCGTGGATCTGGCGCAGTATCAGGCGTGTTTCGTTCTGCTGTGCATGGGGTCACTATAAGTCGGAAATGACTTGACGGCACCTAACAACAACAACAACATGCAAATAATATGCATGTTATACTTTTTTTCCAACCACTCTGCAGTGTGATGGATCATTTCAACATGGCCTTTCTTATCATGGTCTTGTAATTCACATCAAATGATTGGGTGGGACTATGCATAAGGCACTTGTGGCCCACCAAAGGGATTAGATTGCTTTTAATAATGTAAATAAGGTTCATGGCACCCTTATGGGGATAGAACTACAAACATAAGGTGTATAAAACCCTAATGAGGGGATTGGTCAATTCTGTCATTCCACTAAGCTTAAAATGATCCATCCCAGAGGTGGAAAGGGGAGGACCTTCACTACTACCAAGAAAAAGAGAGCTAGAAGTGGAGCACATCCTTTGAACCTGGGATCCCTACACTGAGAACCTCCTAGACCCAGGAGATAGAAAGGTGTTAACACTGGAGATAGGGAGAGGCGGCAGCAGCAGAGAAATGGTAGCAACAGAGGCAGTAGAACCAGAAGACCAGCAGGAAATGTTATGGTGGGCTTCCTGAGCTGAGCACCTTCAGGCAGGAGATCTGATGACAGAGTGGGATACCTCTAGGCATTTGCCAGCAGAACTAGGCTCACCAACTCTGAAGCTAGAGAGATAAGCACCTTCTGGTAAGGCTTACTAGCCAAGTAGGTGCCTCCAGGCACTTGCTGGTGGAGCTAAAGAGATTTGTAACAGTTGCCTGAGTAGGGCAGAGGCTGGGCCAGCCCAAGAAACCCAAGAGGCCTGAGGGACCAATGGCTGAAATCACAGCCAAGAAGCTATCCTGGATGAAAAACTGTATCCTGAGTCACTCCTGATCCTGAATTATAACTTGTTACTTCCCTAATATATCCCGTAACTGTTAAGTATGGTCTATGAATTCTGATGGTCGATGAGTTCTGTATGGCCACTGCAACAAATTATTGACCCCAACAGAGAAATAGACAGTGCCCTGGGAAGGACAGCTGGCATCACAATTAGTAAAAAGGTTGGAGTAGAAGCATGTCTGACCTCCACCTCACAGCAATCAGCCTTGGGCTGCTGCTGCTGATTCTCTCTCTCCTTTGAGAAGTTAGAGGAGGTAAGACACCACCACTCCACCATGCCTCTCTCCTGCTTGCTATGAGGTATTTTCCTAAATATTTCCTACACTTTAATAGCAACAAAAGGAATAAAAAATGACCATAGTGCACTTATGAAAAAAATCTTATGAGAGGGTGCAATTAGCAAAAACGCAAATAATGCATATGTTATTTCTGTAAAAATACAGTAGTAAGGACAAAATGATGTATATATTTATTAGGTCCCAGCTGTATCAATAATATATACTAACACTCACTCACTGCCTTCAAGTTGACTCTGACTCACAGCGACCCACACCGAGTTTCCAAGACTGTAAATCTTTACAGAAACAGACTGTCTCATCTTTCTGCTGCAGAGCAGCTAGTACATTTAAACCACCAACCTTCTGGTTAGCAGCCAAATGCCTTAACACTACACCATCAGAGCTCCCTCACTAATATATATTGTTGTTGTTGTTATGTGCCATCGAGTCAGACCCAACTCATAGCGACCCCTCCTTGGGTTCCTCAGGAGGTATCGCTACGGAAGTAGATTGCCCAACCTTCCCTCCGAGGAGTGGCTGGTGGGTTTGAACTGCCAGCCTTCTGGTTAGCAGTCAAGTGCCTTAGGTACTACGCCACCAGAGCTCCTTCACTAATAAATAGGCTGATACAAAATTTCTGTTAATAGTAATAACAATAATAATAATTAAGATAATAAGAGCTAACCCACTTATCACTTTCAAAATGCCAAGCACTATTTTAAGTACTAAACATTAATTTACTCATTTAATAACTCCCGACAACCCTATAAAGAAAGTGGTTGTTGGGGTGTGCTGTTGTGTCAATTCTGACTCATAATGAGCCTATATAACAGTGCAGAACTGCCACCCTGGGTTTCCTAGGCTATAATCTTTAGAAGAGCAGATCACCATCAGGACTCTTTAAAGAAAATACTACTATTACCTTATTTTATTAATGAGGAAATGAGGGTTCTCATACTTAAATAAGTGGCAAAGATTCAAAACTAGGCAGTTGATTTAGAGCCCATCTTCTTAATCATTACACTGTAAGTACAACCAAACCACATCAGCTGCCATCAAGTCAACTGCAACTCACAGTGACCCCATATTGTCAAAGTAGAACCGTGACCCACGGGTTTCAATGGCTGTGCTCCTGCAGAAGTAGATCACCATTGTATTATGCTGTCTCTCAAGGATGAGTCATCAATCATAAAAAATGGTTAAACCATTTTCAATATGCTCGAACACAGGAAAACTCTAGAATTTTTATTTCACTATTTAAAAAGCTCTAAAACAAAACCAAACCAAAAAAAAAAAAAACCCACCTATTCCATGGCAGCTATTACCCTCAAACTCAGCTTAACCCTAACTTTCTTTCTTCCAAACTCACCTACATACACTTTAGTGACTGTCAGAGTCTCTAAGGACCAACTGGCTCCACCTCTCCATGACTTCAAGTAACAGGTTTCTCAGAGGTAAACAAATTTCTCAAAGCTAGAATGGTTCAATGACCTCCAAGGCAATCATTTATACAAAACATATCTTTAAGTCCAGGGTCATTTGTCTATTTTTGTTAACATAAAATTAAAAAACTCAACTACATCTATGCGTTACCCATTCAGGTAGTCACAGACCTGAATTAATATTTGTGTGTATGCTCCATTACCTAGGCTGAGAATTCTCCTCATACATTCTTTCTTTCCCTTCCTTGAAGAGGCTTATGGTCTGCTTAGTTTTCTTCATCAAATTTTCCATGAACACCCTAAAATACTCATTTTCTCCAAGTGTCTCCATCTTCCCCTCATATCTTGACAAGATAGTACGGAGATGCTGGTAGGTATCTGGCAGCAGGTCTAAGATATAAGGTGGGCTATTCTTTAGCGCCAGCTTTGGGTTCTGACACAACCGCACCACCTGCAACAAACGGAAAAGAAGGGCTATTACTTGGAGGATCTTAAGGATAATTTCCTTTTATAAGTTAAAAAAAAAAAAAAGAGTTATAAAATATATGCCTTTTTGTAGAATACATAAATGAATAAAAGAATGTAAGAAATCATCCATAGACCCCACTGCCCACAAGCAGTTATTATGTATTTTCAGTGGCTCCCCCTAGAAGACTAGGTTCATAAAATCCTATGGGAGAGTGGTATCACAGAAGATAGCGGAGTATGAAGCTCCAGAAATCAGTCCCTCCACCAAAACATCTACTAAGCTGGCAAGAACTGTTTGAACCAACTATTTTGGAACTCTGGAGTCTAGTGGAACACTTGTAACAAACAACCAGGGGAGTGCTTGATGAAGAGGTTCATAAATTTAAGTAAATTCTGGAATTCTGTATGGAGGCTACCATCCCCTAGGCTCACAGTACACAGCCACGGGGAAAGCAACCTGTGTTCCTATTAAGGCATGCTGGTGTCAGGGTAGGCAATAAGGACCTCATCCTCCAAAAACCAGGGTTGTGTGTTTTAGATTCTAATCACTGCTTTTTATTGTTGAGAGGCTAACACTGAACACAGCCATTTTCTCAACCCCTATGAACTGAACGGCTTCCCAGGTGGCCTCTGTTGAAGGGATTTAAAGAGACAATACCTTTTTTTTAATCTTTCCCCTTTTGGGAGCCATACACTTAAGGAAATCTTTATCAAATCACTAGCTGACCACAAAGGTAGCAGTAACTTCAGTGACCACACACAATAAGGAATATACTTTGCAAAAAGAGCAAAAGGGAGAGTTCCAGCAAGATGGCGAACTAGGCACAAGGACTACACAGACCCTCTTCAACAAAGAAAAGGGAAACCAATTAACACAGACACAGAAGATAATCTTGGATCCCTGAGCCTTGAAGGGAAGGATACAAAAGTGGACTAAACCCCAACTAGCAGAAGAATTTGCATGAAAATACCAAAAAAGGAGACACAGGGAGCTGCGGTCTGGCAGCGGACT
>NW_006925088.1:0-638 GCF_000298275.1 Orycteropus afer afer | reverse complement strand
TTGCTGTAAATATGTTCTACCTCAAAATAAAAGTGAAAAATAAAATTTACGGGAATATGTTATCTCAAATTAACTAATAAGAAACTGTTCTTGGCATCCCATTCTACCCTGTGATATCTTTGAACTTTCCAATAAAGCTGAAATTAAAAAAAAAAAAAAGAGCAAAAGGGAAAAAGATATTCCATGCAAATACTAACCAAAGACAGCTGGAGTGACTAATATCACTGTCAGATAATCAAAAAAGATTAAAAGAACAAAGGAAGAAATTATACGTTGATAAAAGGTTCAATGTAGCAAGAAGATACATTTATAAACATATGTGCATCTAACACCAGAACCCCAAAACAGATGAAGCAAAAATTGACACAATTAGAGAGAAATACAGTTCTACAATAATTGTTGGAGACTTCAATACTCTGCTTTCAATAATGGACAGAACGAGCAGACAGGATATCAGTAAGGAAAGAGGACTTGAACAACATCATAAACCAACTAAACCTAATGTGCATACATAGAATATGTTACCCAGAAACAGGAGACTACATATTCTTCTCAAGTGCAAATGGAACATTCTCAAGGATAGACCATAGGTTAGGCCACAAAGCAAGTCTTAATAAATTTTTTTTTTTTTTTTTTTT
>NW_006925087.1:6867-11945 GCF_000298275.1 Orycteropus afer afer | reverse complement strand
ACAGGGAGACAGCTCAGGGGGCAGGAGTGTATGGAGTATGGAGGGATGGACACTGGGAAGAGGTAACTATGGGGAGGAAGTGGGAGGGGAGCTGTAGCATTGTGGTAAACTGTGGTCAATGACATGAGACAAAGTATATGTGAACTGCTGTATGGAAAGTGAATTTGCTCTGTAAATCTTCACCCAAATCACAATAAAAAAAGAAAACAAAAATCCTCACAACTGGACCAATAAGAAGCATCACAATGAATGGAGAAAAGATTGAAGTTGTCAAAGATTTCATATTACTTGGTTCCACAATTAACACCAATAGAGGCAGCAGTAAGAAATCAGATGATGTATTACACTGGGCAAGTCTGCTGCAAAGGACCTCTTCAAAGTGCTGAAGATCAAAGATGTCTCTTTGAAGACTAAAACCAAACAAAAAACAAACTCACTGCCATTGAGTCAATTCAACTCATAGCAACCTATTCTTGGTTTCCGAAGTGGTAGGTATCTCTATGAAAGTAGACTGCCCAATCTTCCTTCTGAGGAATGGCAGGTAGGTTTCAACTGCCAGCTTTCTAGTTACCAGTCAAATGTCTTAGACACTATACCACCAGGTGCACCTAACCCAAGCCATGGTATTTTCAATAGCCTAATATGCATATGAAAGCTGGACAATGATTAAGAAAGACAGAAGAGTTGGTGTTTTTCAGTTGTGGCATTGGTGAAAAATACTGAAAGTACCATGGACTTCCAGAAGAATGAACAAAAATGTCCAGGAAAGTGCAGCCGGAGTGCTCCTTGGAAGCGAGAATGGCCAGACTTGATCTCACCTACTTTCGTCATGTTGTCAGAAGGAACCATTCCCTGGAGAAGGATATCATGCTTGGTAAAGCAGAGGGTCAACAAAAGAGGGGAAGGCCCTCAATGAGATAGACTGACACAGTGGCTGCAAGGACGGCCTCAGTTATGGCAAGGATTGTAAGGCTGGGACAGGACCTGTTGTACATAGGGTCATTATGAGCTGGCGCCAACTCAGTGGCACCTAACAACAACACATGGCACAGGAGAAAGCACTGAAGCTCAAGCAAAGGTGTGTGTTCAAAGGTCCAGGACATGTGTGCCAAATATACGCTTCCTAATTGGCCTTGGCAAGTAAGGTATTCACATACTCTGAGCCTCAGTTTCCTCATCAATAAAATAGAAAGCACACCCATCTCAAAGAGTTTTCTGGAATACATCAGATATCATATGTAAAGCATCTGCCAGGCATGGAGTGGGTACTCAATAGATAGTAGCTATTTAGAATTTTTATTGGCCCACATACCTTCTTCAGCCATAGTTGTGCCCATTCCAAAGAAAGCTGATGCAACAGAATGTGGAAAGTATCGAAAAATATCATTAACATCACATACAAATAAAAGTTTGCAGAAGATAATTCAAAAATGATTGCAGCATTGTATTGATAGAGAACTGGCAGAAATTCAAGCTGGATTCAGAATAGGGAGTAGATCAAGGGATACCACTGCTGATGTCAGATAGGTCTTAGCTAGGAGCAAAGAATACCAAAAAGATGTGTTTACCTGTGCTTTATTGACTATGCAAAGGCATTCTTTCAATTATATGGATCATAAATTATGGATAACATTTTGAATAATGGGAATTCTAGAATACTTAATTGTGCTCATGAGGAAACTGTACATAGACCAAGAAGCAGTCATTTAAACAGAACAAGGGGATATTACATACTTTAAAATCAGGAATGGTATATGTCAGTGCTGTATCCTTTCATCATACTTATTCAATCCGTATGCTGAGCAAAGAAATCATCCAAGAAGCTGGACTATATGAACATGGCATCAAGACAGAAGGAAGGCTAATTGACAACCTGCGATATGCAGATGATACAACCTTGTCTTCTGAAAGTGAAGAGGACTTGAAGCACTTATTGATGAAGATCAACGACTATAGTCTTCAGTATGGATTCCACCTCAACACAAAGAAAACAAAAATTCTCATAACTGGACCAATAAGCAAAATCATGACAAATGGAGAAAGGATTAAAGTTGTCAAGGATTTCACTTTACTTAGATCCACAATCCACATCCATGGAGAGAGCAGTCAAGAAATCAAACGACATACTGCACTGGCAAATCTGCTGCAAAAGACCTCTTTAAAGTATTAAATGTCAAAGATGTCACTTTGAAGACTAAGGTGTACCTAACCCAAGCAATGGCATTTTCAATAGCCTCATATGCATGTGAGAGCTGGGCAATGAATAAGACAGCAGAAAAATTAATGCATTTAAATTATGATGTTGGCAAAGAACAGTGAATGCACCATGGACTGCTAGAAGAATGATCAAATCAGTCTTGGAAGAAATACTGCCAGAACACTCCTTAGAAGCAAGAATAGCCAGATACTAACACTCATATTTTGGTCATGTTTCACAAGGGACCATTCCTTGGAGAACATCATGCCTGGTAAAGTAGAGGGTCAGCAAAAAACAGAAAGGCCCACAACGAGATGGATTGACACAGGAGCTGCAACATGGGGCTCAAGCATAGCAACGATTGTCAGGATGGCACAGAACCAGGCAATGTTTCATTCTGTTGTACACAGAGCAGCTATGAGTTGCAACTTACTCAATGGCACCTAATAACAACATGACCTGATCTACAAGAATTACGTTTTCAAGAATTACCCTTGGTTTAGTTTTCCTGGAAAGCTGAGTTTATGTAGTAAATTTTCAATATGAAAGTCTGAACCAGTAAATATGGAGCAAAGCAGTGGTAGAAATGCACATATATTTGTATGCTATGAGTATACAAATGTTTTTGAGGATGATGATGATGATGATGATGATGATGATGATAATGATGATGATGATGATGGTGATGATGATGGTGATGATGATGGCTATGAACTCCAAGGGAAAACATGAAGGTATCAAACTTCCTCATATTGTGATTTTCTTCATTGAACATTTTTTACTTACTTGAAACAAAAAGCTGAAAGGAAAAAAAAAAAAGAAAAGAAAGGAAACCATCAGTGACCCATAGAGTCTTAGGAGAAGAAATTACACTGGATCAGATCACAATCAAATTGCTGAAAACTAGTGATAAAGAAAAACTCCTAAAAAGCAACAAGAGGAACAAACACATACAGAGAAATAAAGAACAACAGCAGACTCTCTATCAGAAACTACAATGATCAGAAGACAATGAAGTAACATTAAAATACTGGGGGAATAAAAAAGTAAAGCCAGAATACCCAGAAAAAAGCATCTTCAAAAAAAATGGCAAAATGAAGACTTTTTCAGATAAACAGAAATTGAGAGGAGTCAATGCAAGCAGACCTGTACCACAAAAATGTTACAGGAAGTTCTTTAAGCAGAAGGAAAATGATACTCAATGGAAATCTGAATCTACACAAAGGAATGGAGGGTACCAGAAATGGTAAAAATGTGGACTTTTTTCCCTTCATATTTTTCAACCTTTTTAAAAGGTATATGTTTAAAGCAAAACAAAAATTATTTTTGGATTTATAACATATATATGACAACAATCATTCATAATGATCCTTTAGGACAGAATAGAACTGATCCATGGGACTTTCTAAGCTTTAATCTTTTTTTTTTTTCCTAATTGTGCTTTGGGGGCAAATTTACAAATCAAATTTGTTTTACATTCAACAGTTCATGCACATCTGATTTCACAGCCCTGATTATATAAAAATCTCTCCCTCCCTGTGACTACCCCCCTCCCTGTGTCCTTCTTATCTATGCATTTCTGTCTGTCCAGCTTTCCCTCTGTGTGAATACTGCCCCTCTGATGTCTCATGGCTAACTGATCTAGGGGGTGCCTCTTCCTGGGGTAGGTATTCCACATGTAGGTCTTTCTACTGTTGGACTGAGAACCAATCCACAGACTTGAGTCCATTTCTAGGCCCAAAGGACAACTATGGGGCATAGTCTCAGTGGTTCCACCAGCCTCTATCCAACCAGTAATTCTGGTCATTTTTGTGTTTTTGAATTTAGTTCCACGTTTTTCCTCCCACTCTAACCAGGATCTCTAAATCTCATCCCTTTCCTACTTTTGATAGCGAGGCACCATCTAGTTCTTCTGGTCTTGGGGTCATGAAGGCTGAGGTCCTCATGGTCCATCATATCTTTGGACTAGCTGTTTCCAAATGGCTTTGATTTTCTTCACTCTTCTGTGCTCCAGATGAAATGAGACCAATAGTTGCATCTTAGATAGCTGCTTGAAAGCTTTTATGACCCCAGTCACTACTAATCCAAAGTAGGATGTAGAACAAGATTTTTATGTACTATGTTGTGCCAAATGAACATGATGTCCCCTGAGACTATGGTCCTGAGCCCACAGGCCCAGTGATTCTCTCTCTCAAGGTGTTTGGTTGGCTCTGAGAAGCTACTCTAACCCTGTCTTCTGTTGCTTCTGTAATGTATGTGGATAATTTTGTAGCACAAGTACATATGTAGGATTACCTCCAACCAAATCTATCCTTGGTCTTAACTATATTTCTGTTTGCATACCCCACCTGATCTTTTCATACATTTACCCATAGCCTGTTACGTGGTGCCAGCAGTAATGCAGTATTGTACATGTAACAGTATTTGCCTCTGTTGTCTATATCTTTTTTGGACATTGCTGTGTTCTCCCTTTCCACATTGTCACCATGCTGGTCACAGACTCTTTCCATACCACTCCTCCCCTCACCCAAATCAACATATGACCCCTAACTAGTCAGAAATTTTCCCTCCCCTTCTGTCCCACCCCCAGTAACCAACAAAGTGAATTTCCTTCCCTGAGTAAATCTTTCCTTGACTTTTTACAATAGTGGGCTAACACACTATTTGTCCTTTTTTGATTGACTTACTTCACTCAACATAATGTCCCCCAAATTCATCCATGTTGTGAGATGATTCATGCATTCTTCATTATTCCTTTTATTTATTTTTTTATTGATTGATTGATTGATTGTGATTTGGGTGAAGATTTACAGAGCAAATTCACTTTCCATACAGCAGTTCACATATACTTTGTCTCATGTCATTGACCACAGTTTACCAC
>NW_006925087.1:964-3922 GCF_000298275.1 Orycteropus afer afer | reverse complement strand
CCTTGTTTCTACCACTTTATCCTGCTTCTTTGTGTGGACTGTGATGGTCTATTGTTTCCTAGGCATTGTGGCATTGTTGTATTTAGATCTCTGTTAACTGTTTGTGAAGAGGAGCCAAGGGTGATTCAGGCTCTTTTTGGTGGTTTTTTATCATTGGCCCGTTGGTGGAGAAGGAGGTAGTGGCTCTTGCTCAGTAAGTGAAGTTGCAGGAGGTGTGGGCATAGTTGTGTCTACATAGGTCTGGATTGTTGTTGTCTCCCATTTGCCAGTCTTGCAGGTCCTGAGCATCCTTGGGGTTGCTGGAAAGCAGAATGTGTTCTTAAGGCCCAGGAATCTGCAAGAGTGCTGTCTCTTTACATATTCAAAATTGTCAAGCCGCTTTTTAAACCTTCAAAATGGCGGTGCCCTCCAGACCAGCAAAAGTCCACAGCTCAGCCCACCTTTCTCTTCACCTTCTCTGTTTGTTCCCCAGCCACCGTGCACAGTCCTCCGTGCAGTCCCTGGCTAGCAGGGTGATTTTTATATTAATTCTTAGGTCCTACCACCACTTGGGAATCTCCAAGCTGTCTGTGCCATCAGGATCGCTTGGAATCGCTGCCAGACTGCAGCTCTGTCTGTCTCCTTTTATTGGAATTTTCATGCAAATTCTTCTGCTAGTTGGGATTTAGTCCACTTCTATATCCTTCCCTTCAAGGCTCAGGGGTCCAGGATTATCTTCTGTGCCTGTGTTAATTGGTTTCCCTTTTCTTTGCTGAAAAGGGTCTATGAAGTCTTTCTGCCTAGTCCACCATCTTGCCAAATCCCTCTTCATTATTCTTTAATGTTGCACACTATTGTGTGAATGTACCATAGTTTGATTAACAATTCATCTGTTGATAGGCATTTAGGTTATTTCCATCTCTTTGCTATAGTGAATTGTGCTGCAATGAACATGGGTAAGCACATGTCTTTTTGTGTCCTGTCTTTCACCTCTTTAGGGTATATTCCTAGTCATGGAATTGATGGATCAAATGGTATTTCTATTTTCTAGTTTTTAAGAAAACGCCACATAGTTTTCAACAGTGGCTGCATCATTTTGCAGTCCCACCAGCAATATAGGAGATTCCAATCTCTCTGAACCCTCACCAGAATTTGTTACTTTTTATCTTGTTGAACTTTGCTATTGCTGGAGTGAGATGACATCTCATTGTTGTTTTGATTTGGATCTCTCTGATAGCTGGTGATCATAAAAATTTCCTCATGAGTTTGTTGGCTACCTGTGGTAGTTGAGTTTGTGTATCAACTTGGCTAGGCCTGGTTGAGTGGCTGGGAAGCTGCATGTAGTATTCCCCATGATGACACTGGTAATCAACTCCATGGTAGAATCTACTGTGAGCAGCAGAGTAGCTGCTTTAGGGCTGTAGACTGCTTCCTGTATATAAGGAGAAGCCTTGGGGAACGGTCTCCAGCTTATAGGATGACTGACCCCTGCATGTAGCCATGTTGTTGTTCAGTAGCCTGCCATACCCTGCCAACCTTGGGACTTTCGATGGATTTGTATTAATGGCCTGCCATGTTGTTTGGTAACACTAGGACTGTGCCTTTCTACCTGCCAATCTTAGGCTTGTCAACCTCAGCAGCCAGCAGCTGAGTGAAGAAAACCTTCCAGCTTCAGTGGGCCGGGAGCAGGAGGCAGAGCTGAAGTCCAAGGTTAAGAGGCTTTCACCCAGCCCCTAGGGCCTGGCATTTTGAACTCGGACTTAAAGCCTCCAAACTGTAAGAGAATAACCTCCTGTTTCTTCAAGCCATCCCATTTGTGGTATATTCCTGTCAGAGCAGCAGTCAGTAACTAGAACACCACCTGTATATCCTTTTGGTGAAGTGTGTGTTCATGTCCTTTGCCCATTTTTGAATTGGATTATTTGTCTTTTTGGTGTTGAGGTGTTGAAGTTTTCTATAAATTTTGGAGGTAAGTCCCTTGTCAGATATATCATAGACAAATATTTTTTCCCAATTTGCAAGCTCTCTTTTTATCCTTTTGGAGAAGTCTTTCAATGTACTTAAGAATTTGATTTTTAGAAGGTCCCAGTCATCTAGTTTCTGTTCTACTGCTTGTGCATTTTGGGTTATGCTTGATAGTCTATTTATGCTGTAAATTAGGGGCCCTAGAATTGCCCCTATTTTATCTTTGATGAACTTCGTACTTTTGGGTTTTACATTTAAGTCTTCGATCCAACTTGAGTTCATTTTTGCTTATGGGATGAGGTATGGATCTTATTTCCTTTTTCTGCAAACAGATATCCAATTTTGCCATCACTATTTGTTAAAGAGGCTCTCTCTCCCTCATTTAATGTTTTTTTTTTTTGCCATTTGTCAAAGATCGGCTCTCCACAGATAGATGGGTCTATTTCTGGGTTTTTTATCCTGTTCCATTGGTCTATTTGTCTACCATTGTACCAATATGACGCTGTTTTGACTACTCAGGTGGTGTAGTAGGTTTTGAGATTCGGGAGTATGAGACCTCCTACTCTGTTTCAGCAGTGCTTTGCTTATCCAAGGTCTCTTTCCTTTTTTAGGAAATTAGTGATTGGTTTTTCCATGTCCATGTAAAGAACATTGATGAAATCTGTATCTGATTGCATTGAATGTGTAGCCTGCTTTGGGTAGTATTGACATTTTCACAATATTCAGTCTTCCTCGTAGTACCTAAGGCATTTGACTGCTAACCAGAAGCCTGGTGGTTCAAACCAACCAGCCACTCCTCAGAAGGAAGACTGGGCAATATACTTCTGTAGAGATACTGCCTCAGAAACCCAAGAAGTTGGAAGTGACTCGACGGCAGCGAGTTTGGGTTGGTTTTTTTTTTCTAAATCTATGAACATGGTTATTCATAAGGTTTTCCCTGGCCAATTCTTTGAGAAGTGGACAGCCTCTTCCTTCTTCCTAATCTGTCTCAGTCTATAAGCTGGGCTGTTACCT
>NW_006925087.1:0-528 GCF_000298275.1 Orycteropus afer afer | reverse complement strand
CTGAGTTGTCTCTCCTCACCTGTAACCCTGGGGCTGACTGCTCTTATGTCCGGATTCCTGGCTTTTATCCCCTTTCTCCTGCTCTTCCAGCCTGCTACTCTGGGCGGGCCTGAGTTTCCTCTCCTCACCTAATCCCTTTGGCTGACTGCTCTTCACTCTGGCTTTCTGGCTTTTAATCCCCTTCTCCTGCTCTTCCCACTTGCTACTTTGGGCATCACTGAGTTGTTTTTCCTCACCTGTAACCCTGGGGCTAACTGCTCTTATGTCCGGGTTCCTGGCTTTTTATCCCCTTTCTCCTGCTCTTCCCGCTTGCTACTTCAGGCGTCCCTGAGTTGTCTCTCCTTACCTGTAACCCTGGGGCTGATCCATATTTGTGCCCATTCCAAAGAAAGGTGATCTCACAGAATGTGGAAATTATAGAACAGTATCATTAATATCGCACACAAGTAAGATCTTACTGAACATAATTCAGAAACGTTTGCGGCAGTATATTGACAGAGAACTTCCAGAGGTTCAAGCCAGATTCAG
>NW_006925086.1:0-11300 GCF_000298275.1 Orycteropus afer afer | reverse complement strand
AAAATTTTATGTATGTATCAATCCTCTTTGAGAATATACAGAAATAAGTTTAATATTTCTACATACTAACTTGAAATTACAAGAGATTTTTAAAAGTTAAAATGATAAAAAATGAACCTAAGTAACTTTTTAAAATAAAGAATTTCAAAAGTAGAGATATTTACCTCTTTTCATTTATATTTCTGGACACACTGATTGAAGCATCCTGAGATGGAAGCATATAAAAATGTTTGCAGTTTCTTTCCTAGAAAGAGAATGGAACTAGGTACATGCAGAATTACACATATAATTCAAACATGAAGATTTCTTTAATCTGGTCAACCATATTTTATTACTCTTTTGTATAAAGGAATAATAACAGCTGATTTTTAATTCTCAGTTCTTTCTTGGAAGTCATATAAATGTGTCAACCTCTGTGGAGGAACTTGTTTAGGAGGGGGCCTAGCCCCTATCTCTGCCCTTTAGTGTGAATCTTCCTATAATTTAACTGAAAAAAAGATAAAATGAAAAGAGGGTCAGATGAGCAGTAGTTTTCCCTTTTCTTCCCTAGAGCAGAAAGCATTACAGGAAAAGTCTAAGATTAGGAAATCTTCATCAAGTCATGTAGTCTGACCTACATTTGTGCCAGGAGACACAATGAAGAAATCTTTTCTCCTCAGTTTCCAACCAAAAAAAGCCTATTTCTTCTATCAGCTTGTATAAGAGAAGCTAGGACAGAGAAGTCTTAAGCATGTTCTTCTTGCTATCTATAATCTGAAAAGTAGCCTCCAGTAGATTGATGCAAAGTAAAATTAAACATCTAACAGCCACATGGTCAGCAGAAAAAAATGGGTAATATTAATGTTATTTATCAGAATAATTACTTGTTAACATTCCCATTTCTCCAACTTCATTTCTCTTATTTAAGTTAAATTGTTGTTGTTGTTATATGCCGTCGAGTCGGAACCGACTCATAGCGACCCCCTCCTTGGGTTTCCAAGGCAGTATCACTACGGAAGTAGATTGCCCCATCTTCCTTCCGAGGAGTGGCTGGTGGGTTTGAACCACCAGCCTTCTGGTTAGCAGTCAAGTGCCTTAGGCATTATGGATACAAAAACAGGTAACAGAGTCTTGACTACAACCACACCAAACAATTCTACTTTTAATTAAGTTTGATTCTATTTCTCTTCTGTTTTAAGAAGAATCACATACATTCATTTTTCTTGTTAATTATAATGACAGTCAATATGCAATGATATTTAACAGCTGCTTATGAAACAAATGAACTCTATCAGCATAGACATAAATAACTGAGCTGTTGAGAGAAATGTGTAATAATAGTTTTAAAATACAGATTATGGATAAAGGGTCAAGCATCATGAAGTTCTTTTTGCTATTCCTCTAAAGAACACTATATAGACCTTCTAATTAAGTCACGTGAATAGTATATGTCACATCCCTTATACAGCCAACAGCCCAAAAAATTAGCTTTATTATTTTATCTTCTAAGGTATAGGTACTTCTTCCCTGGCAGAGTTCAGAACTTGAGATTCCTATTCCATAAATTTTATTCACAAACTTATTTTTCATGGTATCATTCTCTGTGTAAGAAATTCAATTTTCACAACTGAAATTTACAGCAGGGCAGCAGTGCATAGCAGTCTTTTCACAGCAAGAGTGTCCCAATAATTCCTACACTATGTAATTTCAGTTAAAGCCGCTAACCATAGACTATAATTAAGTTAACATTCAAGACCTTGCTACACCTCTCTATAAAGTGTAAACACAATTTGGCACACAACTGGTATTTCAGAAGTGTCTATATTCTCCTTTATTCATACAGTTGAACTATCCAATGCACACTTTAAGTTCTATACTTAGACACCAAGCACTGGAGGAAACAGGAAACATTATGCTAACTTAACTATAGTATTGATGAATAAAAAAACACAACCGCAAGACTAAGCTGCCAAATAAGTAGTGAATTAATTTCTGTAAAGTACTCCAATATTACAAAGGTGTGTTGAAAGGTGTTTGCTCATGTTTCAAATTAAACGCACTGCTGGTCAGCATTAGCACCTCAGCTTTGAACACCAGCCATTTGCCTATAACACTTCAGGGGCTAGGAAAAACGGATTTGCCATTCACACTGGAATAATTAGAACATGTCAGGAAGAATTAATTTCCTCATTTTTCAAAAGGATACACAGAAATTACCATGTTATTATATGACAGGGTCCCTTGGAGAATTATATTAAATTTAATTTCTAGCGCAGCCCACACAACAAATTAAAGTCATAAATAAGATGGAAAGAAGCGGGACGCAGAGCATATGTTTATGGCAATGAGTGAAGCCAAGGGACCAGAAACAACTATCTTCATTTCATTTTATTTAAATCAGCCAGACACTGTGTATCTGAATGACAGCACTTGTTAATGGTGCTGAGATTACAGGCTCCTTAATTTTAGAAAACAGAAGCAGTCAGTGAGTGTCTGAAATAGTATATTTCCTACAATGCAAAAATTAGTATAAATTTACTCCCCTTTCAAGTCCATTTCTTTTTGCCCTGCAGCGAGTTTAACAAAAATAAACTTATTTTTAATAATACTGATTCTCTATTTTTCTTCTCTTTAGGAAATTTTCTTGGGTCAAAAAAAGTAAAACAGAAAAGTCACCAGAATAAGTAAGATTTTAACGCATAGTGTTTCTCCACATGTGCTCTACTCTATCTTGTAATTTCTCATTCAGAACTGAGAAAAATTCACTTTTCATATTCAGTGAAAATGTCCTTCCTATACCGAAACCAAACCCAAATCCATTGCCATTGATTCTATACCAACTCACAGCGACCTGTCAGGACAGAGTACAACTTCCCCATAGGGTTTATAAATCCTTAGGGAAGCAGACTGCCACATCTTTCTCCAGCCGAGTAGCTGGGGCTTCAAAGGCCACCCTTTTGGTTAGCAGCCAAGTGCTTTAACCATTGTGCCACTGGGCTCCTTTCTTATACTGTCTATCAAATTGGAGTGAAACTGGTATATTATTTAGCCACTCTAAGAGCACTGGGCTTTTATACAAGCACTGAGTATAGATATGTGTATACAATAGAAGACATAATACAGTCCATATATGTAGCCACCAGTCTCTCTGGTAGCATAGTGCCTAAGGCATTTCACTGCCAACCAGAAGGCCGGCGGTTCAAACCCACCAGCCACTCCTCGGAAGGAAAGTTGGTCAATCTACTTCCATAGTGATACTACCTTGGAAACTCAAGGAGGGGTTGCTATGAGTTGGGTCTGACTCGACAGCACATAACAACAACAACAACAACAAGAAATCATGTCTAGAGACCTTGTGACTTCCCGCTCCTGTTTATGAGTGTCTCCTCAGGTATCAGCTCTTTCCCTGCCATCTCAGGTAGGCATGGAATCTCAAAAAGGGATTCTCACTTATGGCCATATCATACACTCTGAAATCAGCCCACTCCCAGCATAAAAACTTTAATAAATGTGTTATAAAATATTGATATTATTTATTCCCTCCTGCCTCTTTGTACATGTTGTTGCTGTTATGTGCCGTGGAGTCAGACCCAACTCATAGCGACCCTCCTTGGGTTTCTGAGGCAGTGTCACTACGGCAGTAGATTGCCCCATCTTCCTTCCAAGGAGTGGCTGGTGGGTTTGAACCACCAGCCTTCTGGTTAGCAGTCAAGTGCCTTAGGCACTATGCTACCAGAGCTCTTTGTACATGCATATATTTTTGTTACTTTAGTTATGGGTAAAACAAAAAGGCTGGGAACAAATATATATGACTCCCTTAATTTTTCCCTGTGTATTATAAAAAAAATTCAAAGGCGTCTTACAGAAATTAATACTAGTACACTAGAAGTTAGCTGCCTCTCCAACATTAAGGATGACATTTCAGATCTACCAGTAATCCAAATGCTCCAAAGAACATTTATTATCAGAGCAATTTATGTTGTGTTATTTACTTATTCATGATATCCTTGTCTTTCAACATAAAATGTGCTCATCGTATAGCAAAAGAGAAAAAAAAAAAAAATTACTGGGTGACATTTAGAAAATTACTTAGGTAACAATAAAGAGAAAACTTCTACAAAGAAGAATAATCGATAAATTTTACTAACTTATTTCCTTTTCCTACAGAAATTTAATTGCCACATATTCACCTACAGATTCTAAATCGTAAATGCTAAGATTACTAATAGCACCAGAAACATGCTGGTATTTTATCATGCTTAATAACTGAAGACATTCTTAAGGTGAAAAAGGAGTTTGTACACTTTAAGAAATGACTGTCATGAAACTGAGCACTCCCTTGGGTGCAACAAACTTTAAATAATTTGTGAATCAATTAACTGGCAACTCTCTTCATAACACAGATTTCACACTCCCAGGTCACTGCATTATCAGCCTGATACGAATCATAACATTTTGGAGAAAAGTTCATAATTGAAATCATTAATTAATTTAACAGGACTTTTAGTTATGCATTGCATTAAACAGCTGTAAAGGAGCAGAGATTAATTAGTTGTTGGTCTGACAATTTTCACTGTTGCTATTACTTGGTAGAAAACTTTTCAACTTGTAAAGCATATCATACTCTGTATAATCTGGTAGTGACCTATTTAAGCATTTAAAGCTCAAGGAACTATAATTTCTCTAAAATGAAGTCTGGAACCTCTGAAGTGTTTCTCAAAAAGGAAGAAAAAAAAAATTAGAAAACTAACATTGTAAAGCCTGACCTTCTCCTTAAGCAAAAATAAAACCTGCATCTGGAATAAAGCCTTAAAAGCATACATCACAAGTAACTCACAGAAATGAAGAAAACAAAGATCTGCTCAGGCAACATTTTTAAACCCACCAGCCACCCTGTGGAAAGAAGACTGGGCAATCTACTTTCATAAAGATTTACCGCCTCGGAAACCCAATGGGGGTCACTATGAGTTGGAATCCACTCGATGGCAGTTTTTTGAGGTTTTTCTGAGTAAAATAATATGCATTCATATATTTGTACATTCATCTTTTTCTCAAAACCAGAAATAAGTGACCCCCATTGGGTTTCTAAGGTGGTAAATCTTTATGAAAATAGATTGCCCCATCTTCCTGCTGCGTTTGAACCGCCAACCTTCTGGTTTAGCAGTCAAATGCCTTAGGCACTGCACCACCAGAGCTTCTCAACATAAAGACAATGAAAATCCTCACAACTGGCCCAATAAACAGCATCACAATAAATGGAGAAAAGATTGAAGTAGTCAATCTTTTATAAACAAACTGTATTTATGTTAGTACCCACTGCCCTTTACTTCTTAGAATTGATAACAATTTGACTGACTCACAAGTTGTCTAGCAAATTAATTAGCTAACAAGAACTATAGAAAAGTTCTAAAAGCAACTCAGAAACTTCCGTTTTAAGAAAAAGTGAGTAGCAATTTTTTCAACACATCATCCCAAAGCCCTTAAATATCACATAACGAGGTGTACCACTTCTTCATTGTAACAGCTTAATTTCTAACTTCCTATAGTAAAGACACTAACAGGTATATATCATGAAGATTCTAATTAAATGGGTAATTCCCTAGAAAAATCTACATCTTTCTTAAATCAATTAGGTGAAATTAAATATATTCCAAATTCAAATCAGGAAATAATCAATTCCAGCACTGAAATCGCTAAAGTATATATTTTTTAACCTAATCCCTTACCCCACCTCCTCCACCCCAGATGCCGCAATCATGTTGAACATCTTACAGTTCCCAAAACACACCAGGCCCCAATGGTGTCACTAAAGTGGTGTAGGGATGTGAAGTGCACTGGTGACACCAGTAGACAGGGTAACACCAAAATGACAGTCTGCAACATTCTTGTGCAGTGATTCAGCAGAATTTTATTATTTTTTATAAAAATATCCCTGTAGTAAATTATAACAACAAAAAAAAATTTTCTTGCGTAAGCTTAACTTACTTGTATCAACATACTTATAAGGCTAAATGTCTATGTTAATTTACTATTTGAACCTTCTAATGCATGCAGGGTTGTATCCTTTCACCATACTTATATACTATCCAATCTGTATGCTGAGCAAATAATCCAAGAAGCTGGAAAGTTTAAGAAGTGCTTGGCATCAGGATTGGGGGAAGACTCATTAACAACCTGTGATATGCAGACAACACACCTTGCTTGCTGAAAGTGAAGATGACTTGAAGCACTTAATGATGAAGAGTAAAGACAATATAGATTACACTTCAACATAAACCAAAAAACCAAACTCACTGCCCTCAAGTTGATTCTGACTCATAGTGACCCCCATTAGGTTTTCTGAGGTGGTAAATCTTTATGAAAATAGATTGCCCCATCTTCCTAGTCGGTTTGAACTGCCAACCTTCTGGTTAGTAGTCAAATTCCTTAGGTACTGTACCACCAGAGCTTCTCAACATAAAAACAATGAAAATCCTCACAACTGGACCAATGAACAGCATCATAATAAATGGAGAAAAGACTGAAGTAGTCAAAGATTTATAGTACTTCGATCCACAATCAACACCAACAGAAGCAGCAGTCAAGAAATCAGACAATGTATTGTACTGGGCAAATCTGTCTCAAAAGACATTTTTAAAGTGATGAAGAGCAAAGATGTCTCTTTGAAAACTAAGGTGTACCTAACCTAAGCCATGGTATTTTCAATCACCTCATATGCATATGAGAGCTGGACAATGAATAAGGAAGACAGAAGAGACCTGATGTTTTTGACTTGTGGTGTTAAGGAAGAATACTGAAAGTATGGTGGACTACCAGAAGAACAAACAAATCTGTTCTGGAAGAAATGCAGTCAGAATGCTCCTTGGAAGCAAGAGTGGCCAGACTTTGTCTCACCTATTTGGTCATACTGTCAGAAGGATGACATTCCCTGGAGAAGGATATCATTCTTGATAACAGGGAGGATCAATGAAGAAGGGGATGGCCCTCAATGAGATGGATCCACATAGTGGCTGCAACCATGGGCTCAAAGATAGCAAGGATTGAGGATGGCGCATGATCTGGCAGTGTTTTGTTCTGTTGTACATAGGGTCACTATGAGTAGAGACGACTCGACAGCACCTAACAACAACAACGCACTCCAGTTAGACCTGTCATTATTACCCAATTGCAATGACACATGGCTTTGTCTGCACAAGCTACAAGCACATGTCGTTGTTGTTGCTGCCAGTATTTTTATGGTTTCTGATTTTGTCAAATTTTCTGCTGTTTTAGCTAAAATATTTTGGCAATTAGTATTTGTGAACCTATATCAATAACTTTTTTGAAAATGAAGTAGTAGTTAAAGGAAAAGAATGAGAGAAATCAACAAAGGCTTCCACTCGGTTACTAATAATGTTGTGACTAATAATGCTGTAGAAAGATTTTATGAAACAATTTGTTCTTAGAAATCATATAGTGTAAGAAATACTACATTTATCCAATTCATATCTATATTTATCACATATTATTCTATGATTAAAATTGATAATAAACATTACTAAGGATTCTGTATGGTCTGGTATGAGAGGAGGTCCATGGGTGGAAGGTGACACCCTAAGTGCCTGCACTGGGTGACACCGACTCAAATGATGCCACTACCAGACCCTCTTAATACCTAGATGCTTTTACAAATGCCATGCTTTATGTTTACAATGCTCTCTCTAAATCACAGTCTCCTCCAGATAATTCCCTATTTCTCCTTTAAGAAAGCTACCTCCTAATTTTATCTGGAAAATTTTAGTTTCCATTTTTATGTATCTTATTTCATTCATATCTCAATTCTAGGGCTTAAATATTATAATTTCCCTCCATTCAATTTTAAGCTATTTAAAGGCTGTCTTTGGTATGCTATGCACATTTGAATCTCAAACATGTATACCTGGAACATATAATAAATTCCTGATGATTGAGAAAAGAATGAATAAACGACACGAACATATCTAGTTCTACACTTCATTCCAATATTTGTTAAGTATCTGCTATACATCAACCACAGAGCTAGGTTTTTGACAAAGTATCCACAAAATTTCTTTATAATTTTTTAAAATAAAATTTGACAGTTCCTCTACATTTTTTTCAACATTTACCCTCATCTATTCTTTAAATATTTTGTTTAAAAGCTATTAATAATTAAGTAATGAAATCTGGACAAAAAGAAGTAGAAACTGTGAAAAACATAAGTCATTTTAGGGACTCATTTGTTATCAAAGTCCCTTTATCATCAAAATATCCATTTCTCAGGACTTAAATAAACATGTTTAAAAACATGTCTGTGGTGCTACCAAGGTTCCCTTACCTAGTCAATAGACACAAAAGCAGAAGAATAAATCTTTATCTTTTCTGAAATAATATGTTATAAAGTCATACTGATTACATTGTTATTTCCTCTTTTAGATGCATTATTTCCAATAATTCACTGTGGAGGTAAGGCAAACGGTAATGATCCACATCTTATAATTCACATTTTCTCTCTCATCTCCTTGTATCTCAATTATTTCTCATTTTAATATATTATTATGACTGCCACTTGTGAAGAAGACACAAACTTGCTTACTGAAAGTGAAGAGGACTTGAAGCAATTACCAATGAAAATCAAAGACTACAGCCTTCAGTATGGATTACATATTAAAATTAAAAAAAAAACAAAAAACTAACAACTAGACCATAAGCAAGATCATGATAAATAGAGAAAAGATTGAAGCTGTCAAGGATTTCATTTTACTTGGATTCACGATCGACATCCATGGTGGCAGCAGCCAACAAATCAAAGAATATATAGCATTGGGAAAATCTGGTGCAAAAGATCTCTTTAATATATAAAGACTAATGTGTGCCTGACTCAAGTCATGGCATTTTAAATTGCCTGATACACATGCAAAAGCTGGATAATGAATATTTTTGTTGTTAGATGCTGTTGAACTGGCTGCAACTCATAGCAATATTATATGAAACAAAACACTGCCCAGCCCTCTGCCAGCCTCACAATTCTTGCTATACCAGAGCCCATCATTGCAGCCACAGTGTCAATCCATCTCATTGAGCATCTTCTCCTTTTTTGTGGATCTTCTACTTTACCCAGTATGATATCCTTCTCCAGGGAATGGTCCCTTCTGGCAACATGACCAAAGTAGGTGAGACAAACTCAGGCCATCCTCACTTCCAAGGAAATGATGAATAAAGAAGATCAAAGATGAATTGATGCCTTTGAATTACAGTGTTGGTAAAGAATATTAATATACCATGAACAAAAAAATCTGTCTTGGAAAAATACAACCAGAATGCTCCTTCGAAGCAAGGATGAAGAGAGGACACAACATGCATGCTGGTGACACACTCTACCCAGTTCCTGTATAAAAAAGACCTGAGAAACCAAGTAAATACACATGATAATCCTGGAACTCTGAGTGTCAAATAAAAGGATGAATTGGATTAAACACCAACTGAAAAAAGAAACAGAAGGAAAATAGTGGTTGAGGAGGGAGCACACTGGAGGCCCAATACAGTGTGCCATTTTGAGACACTGAATGCACCATTGCACCAAGAGAAGACAACTTCTTGGAATCCCTGATAAAACACAGACTCAATGTAAACAAATCCAGAGTAAAGCAAGGTGAGAGGTAGACATTGTTTCCCCACAAGTCAGGGCAACCCACCACACCTACCACCTAACACCACAGCCAACAGGCAAGTGCCACCACCTACTCCTGCACCACTGGACCAGTGTCAGGAGAATGGACAACACCTGTTCATCCTGCCAAAGCTGCTGTACACAACCGGCAGACAGAGACCCATGCCCACACTCCCACCAGTTACTCTGTTCACCCAGGGACAAGTGAGAAGCACCCCAGTGCTGCCAAAATGTAACCAAAGTATCAATCCCACACACTCAGATATATCAAAATAAAATTCAAGATGACACAAACCAACACATAATCAACAAATTAATACAACACCAAAATGTCTCAGAGCCAAAAGACAACATTAAATTAAACAACAAAATAGGACAAGAAGGCTCAAGCAAATGACCAAAATAATGAACCAAGAAACCTCCCCTGAGGAAGAAATGGTAATGGAACTACCCGATAAAGAATTCAAAAGACTTTTATGTAGGGCCTTCCAAGAGATCAAGAAAACCACAAACAAAATCAAAGAAAACACAGACAATAACTCAGCATAATTCAGGAAATGATACAAGAGTAAAATGGCAAGGGTGGAGTTCCGGCAAGATGGCGGACTAGGCCGAAGGACTGCACAGATGCTCTTCAACAAAGAAAAGGGAAACCAATTAACACAGACACAGAAGATAATCTTGGACCCCTGAGCCTTGAAGGGAAGGATACAGAAGTGGACTAAACCCCAACTAGCAGAAGAATTTGTGTGAAAACACCAAAAAAGGAGACACACGGAGCTGCAGTCTGGCAGCAGCTTGAGCAACCCTGACGGCACAGACAACAGGGATTGGAGATTCCCGAGTGGTGGTAGGACCTAAGAATTAACCTAAAAATCACCCTGCTAGCCAGGGACTGCACGGAAGACTGTGCACGGTGTCTGGGGAACAAATGGAGAAGGTGAAGAGAAAGGTGGGCTGAGCTGTGGACTTTTGCCGATCCGGAGAGTGCCGCCATTTTGTAGGTTTAAAAAGCAGCTTGACTATTTTGGATAATTAAAGAGACAGCACTCTCGCAGACTCCTGTGGTGGTAGGACATAAGAATTAACCTAAAAATCACCCTCCTAGCCAGGGACTGCATGGAGGACTATAAACGGTGGCTGGGGAACAAATGGAGAAGGTGAAGAGAAAGGTGGGCTGAGCTGTGGACTTTTGCCGGTCCAGAGGTTGCTGCCATTTTCTAGGTTTAAAAAGCGGCTTGAATATTTTGGATATTTAAAGAGACAGTGCTCGCGAAGATTCCTGTGGTGGTAAGACTTAATAATTAACCTAAAAATCACCCTGCTAGCCAGGGACTGCACAGGGAACTGTGCACGGTGGCTGAGGGACAAACAGAGAAGGTGAAGAGAAAGGTGGGCTGAGCTGTGGACTTTTGCCAGTCCAGAGGACGCTGCCATTTTGAAGGTTTAAAAAGCAGCTTGACTATTTTGGATATTTAAAGAGACAGCCCTCTTGCAGATTTCTGGGGCTTAAGAACACGTTGTCTCTCCTCACCTGTAAGCCTGGGGCTCAGAGTAGTAGGGAATGACAGTTTGAAAAAGAATGGCGTGGCATTCATCATCACAAAGGATGTTTTAAGATCTGTCCTTAAGTACAATGCTGTCAGTGATAGGA
>NW_006925085.1:10493-11642 GCF_000298275.1 Orycteropus afer afer | reverse complement strand
TCCTCTTTTTTATTGTGATGTGAAGGTTTATCATTTTTCTTTGAGGTTACCCTGTGATTTATAATCTTCTCCCTGGGTTTAGAACAGTCCATTCGATCTGGCAACTCTCTTGACTTCCTCTCCATTTACAAGTTCTGTAACTACACTATTTTCCCCTCTTTTTGGTTTGTAGTTGTCATCATTTGTCAATTGATGTCTCTGGTTCCTTGTTTACAATCTTGTAGGAGCTCTGGTAGCATAGTGCCTAAGGCACTTGACTGTTAACCAGAAGGCTGGCGTTTCAAACCCACCAGCCACTCCTTGGAAGGAAGGTTGGGCATTCCTGCTTCTGTAGTGATACTGCCTCGGAAACCCAAGGAGGGGTCGCCATGAGTCGGGGCCGACTCAATGGCAAATAACAACAACAACAACAAGCTTATTTTACTTTTTATACGGCCATAGCTGTGTTGGTTTCTGGGTTTCGTCATCTTGTGTATTAATGACCAGATGTTGTTTGCTATTATTGGTTCTCTGTTCAAAGGACTCCCTTTAGTATCTCTTGTAAGGTTGGTCCATTTTTAACAAATTCCCTTAATTTCTGCTTATCTGGAAATCTTCTAATTTCACCATCATATTTAAGGGACAGTTTTTCCAGGTATATAATTCTTGGTTGGAAATATTTCTCTTTCAGAGTTTTCTATATACCATCCCATTGCCTTCTCACTTGCATGGTTTCTGCTAAGAAATCAGAGCTTATTCTTATATGTTGTCCTTTGTAAGTAACTTTTCATTTTTCCCATGGTGCTTTCAGGATTCTTTCTTTGCCTTTGGTTTTGATGAGTTTGAAGATTGTAGGTCTCAGTGATTTTCTGTTGAGGTCTATCCTGTTTGGGGTTCATTAGACTTCCTGAATGCATATATTCTCATCTTCTATCATATCAGGGAAGTTCTCTTCCAACAAGTCTTGGACAATTTTCTCAGTGGTTTTATTTTTCTCTTCCTCTTCTGGAATTCCAATGACATGTAGGTTATTCCTTTTCATGGCATCCCACATGGACCTTAGGCTTTCTTAATTTTGTTTTGGTCCTTTTTTCTGATGGATCCCTTTCCAAAGAAGTATTCAGGTATTTGTCTTCAATCTCATTAATTCTGTCTTCCATCGCATGGATT
>NW_006925085.1:8603-10246 GCF_000298275.1 Orycteropus afer afer | reverse complement strand
TGTTTATGTAGAGCAGCTAAAGGTGACTCAGGCTCTTCTTGGTGGTCATTTATCGTTAGCCAGTCTGTGGAGAATGAAGCAGTGGCTCTCACTCACTAGGTGGTGCTTCCAGAGATGCAAGTGTGGTTGCATCATATGGGCACAGTTGGTGTCTCCCACTCAGTTAGACAAAAACAGCAATTGAAAAACCATCAAAAAAGTAAAAGCAAGCGGACAAAAATCACACCACATAAACACACATGAACAATCACCAAAAAAGGAAAAGGAGAAGGTTACAAAACAGCAACCTGCAGTATCTGAGGAGAGGGCAATAAGAGAAAAATGGTAAAGTAGGAGAATAATGAGGAAAAAAAATAGGAAATGCTAAAAGAAAAACAAGGAAAGGGGTTAAAATAATTGGAATGAGGAACAGGAAAGAGAGAAAAAGCTGAAAACTAGGACCTGGGAATGGAAGAGTAAAGACAACTAATAAAAAGGGCAATAATAATAATAACAATAATAATTTTAAAACAGACAAAAACTAACCAGAAAGAAAAAAGGAAACAAAAAATCTGGGCTGGGCAGGGTGGGGCAGGGTACCCAGGATCCATCCGAGCTCACAGTCTGTGATGGAATTCTTGCCAACCCAGAAGGTGGGTAGGAGTCAGGGATGGCCGCACCCCCGTTGACCAAGAGGGTGTGGGGTATAAGAGTAACAACGGGAATATTTCGCCTTCCAGTTGTTGGCATCTGTGATGCTCTTGTGGTTCCCGGCATGTGGACCCTATTCTTACTTAAGTCCCTGGAATCTGGGAGAACAGTGTCATTTTAAATATCCAAAATGGTGAAACCACTTGTAAACATTCAAGATGGCTGCACCCTACAGGCAGGCAAAAGTCCACAGCTCAGCCTGCCTTCCTCTTTGCTGCTTCCCCTTTTATTCACCGGCCACCAGTGCAGTCCTCCTTGCAGCCCCTGGCTAGCAGGGCCGATTTTTAGGTTAATTCTTAGGTCCTAACATCACTTGGCAATATCCAAGCTGTCTGTGCAGTCAGGATCGCTGCCAGACCGCAGCTCCATTTGTCTCCTTTTTTGGTGTTTTCATGCAAATTCTTCTACTAGTTGGAGTTTAGTCCATTTCCATATCCTTGCCTTTAAAGCTCAGGGCTCCAGGATTATCTTCTGTACCTATGTTAACTGGTTTCCCTTTTCTTTGTTGAAGAGGGTCTGTGCAGTCTTTCTGCCCATTCTGCCATCTTCTTGTCTTTTATCTCAGGTATAGCAAGGATTGTGAGGCTGGCACAGTGTTTCTTTCTGTTGTACATAGGGTCGCTATGGGTCAGAGCCAACTCGACAGCACTTGACAACAACATATAGAAAATATTCTATCACTTCTTGTATTCTCTGGTAACTGAAATTGAATTTCAGTATAGCTGCATTGCCATTAGGAGCTCTGGTGACATAGTCTCTAAGGCATTTGACTGCTAACCAGAAGCCTGATGGTTCAAACCCACTGGCCACTCCTTGGAAGGAAGGTTGGGCAAGCTATGTCCATAGTGATTTCACCTTGGAAACCCAAGGAGGGTTGCCATGAGTCAGATCCAACTCGAGTGCAGTGAGTTTGTGTTTTTTTTTTTTGGGGGGGGCATTATCATTGTTATCTG
>NW_006925085.1:5987-7383 GCF_000298275.1 Orycteropus afer afer | reverse complement strand
CCTGCCTCCAGCTTGGCTCAACATGGGCCCATGCCTCTCAATGTTTCCACGTGAATCACCTTTGTAATGATTTACTATGATAATTTTGTGTGACCTCACTTATTAGATAAAAACAGATACATGCATGCCAGAAACTACCAAAAAAATTGAAATGCAGTATTTGGGAAACTGATTTTTTGAGGGGTCGCCATGAGTCAGATACGACTCTACTGCAGTGGGTTTTTTTTTTTTTTTTTGTCATACAGGTGTTTAGAAACTGTTAATACCGGAATAACATACTCTAGTTGTTTTATATTTTTATTGTTGTCTTGTTATAATCTCTTTGTCAATATCTACCAAATGAATTAAAATTTAATGTTGAGAGAAAGGAAATTTCCCTCGAGTGAATACCTGTAAATGTCCTTTTCCCATTCAAGTTGTTGACATCCCTTAAGAACTTTCCCCATCACATTTAACATTTAGTCATACTAGGAGGAAGCATAAATGCTATCATTTAGTCTGAAAAACAAGGAAGGCATCTATAAATATTGCAATTTGACAAAGAGCCCCAAAATTTCCACAAATGTGTAATAGATGCAAAATCCAGGATTTTTTAAAAATGAAAATACCCAACATTAACAACTAGAACTGAATGGTGCTTTGGAAGACAGCTTGATTTGTTGCTATGCATCTAACTGTCATTCTAAAATGGGTCAGGCCTGAACAGACGTATGCCTGATTTTTGCCTAATACTTACCTGAGTGACTAACATCCCTGCTAGAGAAGAGCAGTCATCTAGTGATGTGTAATCAATATGGGCCTCAGGTTCCTCATCTGAATAATGGCTATAATAGGAAACAATGGATAATGTTCCTATGTACAGATTAGCACTAATGATGTATACAAAGCCATTTTAAAAGTCTGAAGTACTATAGCAATATACATCATAAATATAATGAGTATATGTAAGTTGGTTTTCAAACTACATTGTCCAAATACCTAAAGTTCCTTTCCGGTGCTTCAGAATTTTCACAAAAAAATATTTTTATTTAATTTTATTGGGAAATGGTTTATACATGTATTCCTAACCATGTTAGCAACAACATTCATTCTTGAATGCATTATATACCAAATTTTAACATCTTAGGGACCACCACTGCACTACCTTCTGCTGCCCAGTTAACCTCCTTTTGTGCATACCTCAAAGTAAAACACCTCTTTCTACCCTTCTGTAGGTTTTTGACCTTTTTGTAAGAGGGTCTTGAATCTAAAAATTGTAGCTCTGCCCTTTTCCATCTTATACTTCAGGACTGCTTGTTTTCCTAATACAAAATGGTATGAATGACTGCTCTTCTCTAGCAAGCATGTGTTAGTCACTCAGATAGAGTTCAAGGAGATGAGCTATTACTGCAGAACC
>NW_006925085.1:4465-5572 GCF_000298275.1 Orycteropus afer afer | reverse complement strand
TGGGGCAATCTACTTCCGTAGTGATACTGCCTCGGAAACCCAAGGAGGGGTCGCTATGAGTCGGGTCCGACTCAATGGCACATAACAACAACAACAACAACTAACCTTTTATGCATACTGTGTCATGCTAAGTTTTTTCCATCCATTTTTCCATTTTTCTTCAACTTCTCTATGCATGTAGTTGACTGTAGATTTTAATGCATTCTGACCATCTCAACTTTAAGATTGCAGTATTTATTCCATTAGTAGTTAATGTAACTATCCATAAGCTTCTATTAAGATCTACAACTTTCCTGTTTTCAACTTCTTCCTGCAATTTTACATTCATTTGTTTTTCCTTTTCCTCCCCTTGTGTAATTTACATATTGATTTTTATGTGTAAGTCTTTTCACGTTTCAATCCTCCTTCTATTGATTGTTTCTAATATGTGTTTTCAACTTTTCACCACCCATCCACCCAAGCCAAACCAAATCCACTGCTGTGGAGTGGATTCCAACTCTTAGAGACTCTACAGAACAGAGTAACACTGTACCATAGGGTTTCCAGGGATGTAAATCTTTAGGGAATCAGACTGCCACATCTTTCTCCCATGGAGCAGCTGGTGGGTTTGAACCACCAACCTTTTGTTTCACTTTAACCACAGTGCCACCAGGGCTTATTAATCATCCATGTAGAGTTAATAATATTCTACTTCACATAAAATATAATAACCTTTAAACCATACAGGCTTATTTGCCATCTTTAGCCCATCTTCATTTTAAAGTGATCGTGTGTGTGTGTGTGTGTGTGTGTGTGTGTGTGTGTGTGTAGGAGGTAGAGGTCATTTTCCATGTGGTATCATTTTCCCTTAACCTGAAGTATTTTTTTTTTCTTTCCCAACTGAGATGTAATTCACACACCATCAAATTTTAAAGTGTGAAAATCCTTGTTTTCAGTACATTCCCAAAGCTCTGCAATCACAAGCATGATCTGATTCTAAAACATTCTCATCTGCTCAATTGCCTGCCATAAAACCCAGTACTCATTAGCAGTCATTTGCCATTTCTCACTTCCCTCAGCCCTATCAACCACTAATTCACCTTCTAGCTTCACATATTTGCCTATTCT
>NW_006925085.1:2554-3100 GCF_000298275.1 Orycteropus afer afer | reverse complement strand
CTAATTCTATTCATCGATTTTTGTGTGTTGTACTACCCTTATATTCCGAGAATAAATCCCACTTGGTCATGTTGTACACTCCTTTTTATGTCATGAAAGATTTGGTTTGTGAGTATTTTGTTGAGAAGTTTTCCTCTATACTCATATGGGATGTTGGTATGTAATTTTCTTTTCTTGTGATGCCCTTGTCTGGCTTTGGTATGAGGGTGATACTGCCTCATAGAGTGAGTTTAGGAAGTATTAGGGTAATGAGATATTAATGTAGATCTCTTCCCAAGGGGAGAGAATTCTTAATTCAAATTTGTTTAGAAAAAATATATATTATAAACCTCTGTCTTAGATGATCACAGTGCACATTAGCATCATCTCTATGAAATTCTGAAGTCGTTGACACTGCTGTATCCTAGAGTTTCCCAGAGGTATTTTTCTGTATGTGTATTTCTTTATTCCATACATTTATTAACATCTCAAAAAACTTGCTTTCTTGGAGTATGCTTTGATGATTTAGCCCTCCATAGTGACCACTATGGATTTTTTTTTTTTTTT
>NW_006925085.1:0-1179 GCF_000298275.1 Orycteropus afer afer | reverse complement strand
GTTTTATTGACTATGCAAAGGCATTTGATTGTGTGGATCATGACAAATTATGGATAACATTGAGAAGAATGGGAATTCCCGAGTACTTGATTTTATACTCATGAGGAACCTGTACCGTGACCAGGAGGCTGTCGTTCAAACGGAACAAGGGGACACTGCATGGTAAGCAGGAAGGGAGTGTGTCAGGGTTGTATCCTTTCCCCACACTTATACAATCTATATGCTGAGCAAATAATCCAAGAAGCTGGACTATATGAAGAAAAACATGGCATCAGGATTGGAGAAGAATCATTAACAACCTGAGATATGCAGACGTGGCTTGGCATATATACCCTTGGCATATATATACCCTTTATTATGTTGAGGATTTTCCCTTCTGCCCCTATTTTGCTGAGAGTTCTGAACAGGAATGGGTGTTGGATTTTGTTGAAGGCCTTTTCTGTGTCAATTTACATGATCATATGATTCTCTTCTTTTGTTTTGTCCATGTGGTGGATTCCATTGATTGTTTGTCTGGTGTTGGACAATCCTTGCATACCTGGTATGAATCCTACTTGGTCAAGATGCATTATTTTTTTGATGTGTTGTTGGATTCTGTTGGCTAGGATTTTGTTGAAGATTATTGTGTCTATATTCCTGAGGAATATTGGTCTGTACTTTTCTTTTTTAGTGGTGTCTTTCCCTTGTTTTGGTATCAGTGGTATTATTCTTGCTTCATAAAATTAATTTGGGAATATTTCTTATTTTTCTTTGTTCTGGAATAGTTTGAGTAGTATAAATGTCAACTCTCCCCTGAATGTTTGGTCAGATTCTCTTGTGTAGCCACCTGGGCCAGGGCTTTATTATTATTATTATTTAATGTATTTCATCGAAATACAATTTATATACAGTGAAATACACAAAACTAAAGTGACATGCATCATTGCATTTTTTTGGGGGACAGTGTTCCCGCCTCCCCCTTCTCACCCCTGGTAACCAACAAAGAAAATTTCCTTCCATATATAAACCTTTCTTTGACTTTTTACCATAAAGAACTAATACTATATTTGTCCTTCTGAGAGTGACTTCTTTCACTCAGCATAATGTTCTCCAATTTCATCCAAGTTATGCGGTGTTTTGCAGATTCTACATTATTCTTTAGGGTTGCATAGTATTCCGTTGTGTGTGTGTACCATAGTT
>NW_006925084.1:2719-11517 GCF_000298275.1 Orycteropus afer afer | reverse complement strand
TTGTGGTAAACTGTGGTCAATGACATGAGACAAAGTATATGTGAACTGCTGTATCGAGAGTGAATTTGCTCTGTAAATCTTCACCCAAATCACAATTTAAAAAAAAAAAAAATCTTTCACAGAAGATTTGCCCACTGCAATATGACATCTGATTTCCTGACTGCTGCTTCCTTGGGTGTTGATTGTGGATCCAAGTAAAACGAAATCCCTGACAATTTCAATCTTTTTTTTCCTTTTATCATGATGTTGTTTATTGTTCTGGTTGTGAAGATTTTAGTTTTCCTTATGTTGAGATGTAATCCACATCTTTGATCTTCACCAGTATGTGTGTCAAATCCTCTTCCATTCAGTAAGCAATGCTGTGTCATCTACATATCACAGACTGTTAATGGTTCTTCCTCCAATCCTGGTGCCACATTATTCTTCATGCAGTCCAGCTTCTTGGATTATTTCATCAGCATACAGATTGAATAAGTATGGTGAAAGGATGCAACCAGGACGTAGAAAAAATCCTGATTTTGAATCATGCAGTATTCCCTTGTTTGTTCAAATGACAGCTTCTCTGTCTATGTCCAGGTCCCTCACAAGCACAATGAAGTGTTCTGAAATTCCCATTCTTCACAATGTAATCAATAACTTTATAATTCACACAGTCAGATGCTTTTGTGGAGTCAATAAAACATAGATAGGCATCTTTCTGGTATCCTTTCCTTTTACCTAAGATCCATCTGATGTCAGCAATGATATCCCTCTTTCCTTGTCTTCTCAATCCAATTTACATTTCTGGAAGTTCTCTTTCAATATACTGCTGCAACCATTTTTGAATTATCTTCAGCAAGATTTTACTTGTGTGTGATACTAATGATATTATTTGATAATTTCCACATTCTTTTGCATCAGCTTTCCTTGGAATGGCCACAAATATTGACCTCTTCCAGTCACTTGGCAAGGTAGCTGCCTTCCAAATTTCCTGGCATAAATGAGTAAGCACCTCCAATGACGCATACATTTGTTGAAATATCTCAATGAGTATTCCATCAATTCCTGGAGCCTGTTTTTTTTTTTTTTTTTTTTTCCCAATTCCTTCAGTGCAGCTTGGAGTTCTTCCTTCAATACTGTTGGTTCTTGATTATATGCTACCTCCTGAAATATTTGAACATCAAACAACTCTTTTTGATTCAGTGACTGTGTGTTCCTTCCATCTTTTTTTGATATTTCCTGATTCATTGAGTATTTTGCCCATAAAATCCTTCAATATTGCAACTCAAAACTTGAATTTTTTCTTCAGCTCTTTAAGCTTGAGAAATGCTGAGAATCTTCTTCCCTTTTGGTTTTTCTAACTCAAGGTTTTTTCACATTACATTATAATACTTTGTCTTCTTAAGCCACCCTTCAAAATCTTATGTTCAGTTAATTAATTTCAGCATTTCTTCCATTTGCTTAGCTACTCTCCATTCAAGAACAAATTTCAGAGTCTTTTCTGACATTAATTTTGTTTTTTCCTCTTATCTCTCTTTTTAATGACCTTTTGCTTTCTTCATTTATGATATTACTGTTATTGTCCCGCAACTAGTCTGGTCTTCGGTCACTGGCCTTCGGTGAGTCCAATCTATTCTTCAAATGGTCTCTAAATGCAGCTGGGATATAATAAATACCATATTTTGGCTCTCATAGACTTTTTTTTAAAAACTTTCTTCACCAACTTTAAATCGCCTATGAGCAATTGATTGCCTGTTCCATAGTTAGATCCTGATCTTGTTTTACTGATGATGTTGAGTTTCATCTCTTCTTTCCACAGATGTACTTGATCTGATTTCTGAGTATTCCATCTAGTGAAGTCCACATGCATAGCTGCCATTCATTTTGTTGGAAAAAAAAAAAAAAGAAAGCAATTGCAATGCATAAGTCATTGGTCTTGCAAAATTCTATCGTGCAATCTCCAGCATCATTTCCATGACCAAGGTGATATTTTCCAACTACTGATGAGTCTTCTCTTGATTGCAAGTTTGGTCAGTTTCAGATTAATTGGTAAAAACCTTCAATTTCTTCATCTTTGGCTTTAGTAGTTTGTACATAAATTTGAATATTATTGGCACTAACTGGTCTTTCTTTTAGGCATATGGATATTATGCTATCACTGACAGCATTATACTTCAGGATGGTTATTGAGATGTTCTTTTTGACAATGATTGCAATGCCATTCCTCTTTACTTTGTCATCCCTGGAATGGCAATGATTATCTGATTCAAAAAGGCCAATGTTAATCCATTTCAACTCATTAACACTTAGGATATCGAACTTTGTGTGTTCTATTTCATTTCTGACAACTTCCAATTATTCTAGGTTCACACTTCATATATTACATGTTCTGATTATTAATGAATGCTTGCAGCTGTTTCTCCCTATATTTATCTCCCTATATTTAGTCTTGCACCATTGGCAAAGGAAGGTATCAAAAGCTTCACTCTATCCATGTCTTTAAGGTGAACTCTATTGTGGGGAGGTAGGTCTTCCTCAGTTGTATTTTGAGTTCCTTCCAACCTGAGGGGCTCACCTTCAGGCACTAAATCAGACAATGTTTAATGGCTATTCATAATGTTTTCCAGTAATATATAAGACAGTGTTTCATTACTATTCATAAGGTTTTCAGTGCCCAGTTTTTTTAAGAAGTTGTTGGTTCTGTTCTTATTCCCAGTCTGTCTTAATCTGAAAGCTCCTCTGAATCCTATATACCATGGGTGACCCTGCTGTTATTTGAAATAACAGTGGCATAACTGCAATCTGTACAGCAACACACAAGCCACCATAGCACTTCAAACTGATAGACCAGTGGTGTTAACATATATAGGCTCTCGATAAATATTGACTAAATATATAAATTATAGCCTCACCCTCTGCCCTATTCATTTATCTGAGATTTTACACAGAAACTTCCAACTACATAATGATTTAGGAATCTATTACAGAGTCCCTGGGTGGCACAAACAGTTGTGGTCAATTACTAATCAAATGTGTGGTGGCTTAAACCCATCCAACAATACCACTGAAGAAAGGCCAGGTGATCTGCTTCTGATAGGTCACAGCCATGAGAATACTTATTAATGGAAAATGTTCATTGTTTCTTAAAACTCAGTTCTTTACATTTGCCTATATTTCATGACACATTCACATATACAGTATATTTGACTCATTATATAACTTTATTTTTTTGTGCAGACACCTCAACATTCCATTTATTTCTTCACACCTCTCCCCACTCCTTGATTAGCAACTTGAGGCAAGGAGGTGGACTTATTTTCCTTTGGGTATACCTCATGACCCTTCTGGTACAAGCAGTTAGGTATCAGATGTTAATCTAAAGGTTAGTAGTTCAAATCCACCCAGTGCCTCTGTGGAATAAAGACTGCAGTCAAGAAAACCCAATGGGAGAGTTATATCCTGTAACACATAGTGTCATTGTGAGTCAGAATTGGCTTGATAGCTAGCATTGATCCTGGAATATTGTAAAGTGTCTCTCAGTGTTTGCTAAGTGAGGAACATGAAACTAAATGAATGACTGGAGTCTCACTTTCACAAAGTTTTCTCTTTCTCTTCTCTTCCAGACACTTAGTCTCAGTTGTCTGCTCACAGAACATCTAAGTCCTACATTTGGATCATAGCACCCTGATTTGGAATGATGCTTTCTCTTCCTGGTATCAATATCAGAAATTTGTTGTGCCAGAAACTTTTAAGTTTAGGCATATAAGCTGTGACCAGGGCAGAATAGAGGCTGAAATAAACTTCAGATTAGGGGCTAGAAGTTCAAATCCAGAAGTTAAACAGTCTACCTAGCATTTTCACCATAGTTGGAGTGGGTAATATATAGTGGGGACATTTTTAATAAATTAGAATTCTGGAAGAATATGGCAAACACTGTTTCTATCCCAACCACCTTTTTTAGACAGGTTGCATCTTTTTGAGCTCAAGCTATATGACTTCATTGTGCATGATCTCAGCTTTCCTATAAGTGTTCTGTGACACTAACAACTGGAAGAAGAAAAGCAAAATAAACTATCAAAAAAGGACTGTTGAACAGAAATTTGGCATGGCTTTTGTTCCTGCCTACTTGGGCATGTATCCAGATATTTGGTAACATTCTCAATGTCCAAAAAAACATGAATATCAACTCTTTTTATGGCTTACAAAGTGTCATCTGTTGTTTTTCCATTTTAATACTTTTTCTAGTTATAAAAGTAAAATATACTAATTCTAGAAAATATGACAACATAGAAAAGTACAAAGAAAAATAAAATTATCCATAAGTATTTACCCACTTAAAAATAGGGTAGTATATTAAGGCATATCTTTCAAGTATGGACAGAAATGTTAAAAAAGAAATAACACATGTACAACTTTGTACCTTTCTCTTCTGGGATAACATTGGTAATATAAATAATTTTGCCCCTGAAAAATTTACAATTACAGTGAATTATTTCCTCATATGAACATCCCATGATATTCCACATATTTCCCTATTTGAGGATGTTCCAATTTCTCAGTATAATAAATTAGGTAATTACCTCTTTTCCCTTGAAATTGTTGTTATTGTTGTTATGTGCTGTCGAGTTGGACCAGACTCATAGCAACCCCTCCTTGGGTTTCCGAGGTGGTATCACTAAGGAAGTAGATTGCTCAACCTTCTTTCTGAGTAGTGGCTGGTGGGTTTGAACCACAAGCCTTCTGGTTAGCAGTCAAGTGTCTTAGGCACTATGCTACCAGAGCTCCCTTCCCTTGAGATTAGCCTCTGGCAATAGAAATAAGCATGAAGACCTGAGGGACAACAGAAAAGAAGTGTCTTCATCAAAAGAAGGTGTCTTATTCTCCTAGGAATGCCATAATGAAATACCACAGAATGAGTGACTTTAAAGAACAGAAATATATTGTCTCACAATTCTGGAGAGTAGAAATCCAAAGCATTTTCTCAATTATATGGTTACTTTTTGAAGGCTTTGAGAAAGATGTTCCATGCCCCTTTTCTACCTTCTGGTGGCTTCTGTCAATAATCTTTGGTATTCCCTTGCCTTGCAGCTGCATCTGTCTGTAGTGTTACATGACTATTTTTCTGTCTATATCTGCCTCCCTATCTGTTGTCTTTTTTATTAAAATAAATAAATAAGTAAATAAATAGACCTTCAGATGGGATTAGGACTCATCCTACACCAGCGTGGCCTCATAATCACTGATAATATCGTCAAAGGTCTTATTTCAAATAGGATCACATTCACAGGTATAAGGACTAGGATTTCAACATATTTTTTTTTTTGTCATAGTTGGAGCTGTGTGTCAACTTGGCTGGACCACAATTCTGTGTGGTTTAAGCAGTTGTGATGTGGTTATTCCCATGATGGGATCAGATGTATATGTTTTGAGCAGCCAATCTATTGAAAGGCAGTTTCCTTAGGGGTGTGGCCTGCTTCCAGTATATTTATGACATCCTGGGAAAAGAAACACTTGTCTATGGATTGGGATTCTGTTGTGTTGCCTACAATTGTCCATGAGCAAACAATCCACCATTCAGCCTGGAGATCTTGGATTCATCATTCGTTGGAGTCAACGGTCAGTATACTGCCTGCCAACCTTGAGCTCTTCAGCCCCTGCAGCTGCTAAGTCAGGAAAAACCTCCAGCTTGACATTTGATCCAAGAACTTTGGACTTGCAAACTTCTATAAGTGTGTGAGCCATTTTCCTAAGATAATTTTCTCTTTCTCTAAATAAGTTTTATGTTTTTGTTTCTCTAGAGAACCCAGTCTAGCATAACTTTTGAGAGATAATTCAATTCCTAACTGGGAAGCTTCTTCTCAAAGTGGTGATCAGTAAGTTTTGTCTAAATATGTGATGGCTAGGTGGAAAATTTGGAGAAAGGGTATTTTGAACAGAAAAAATAACATATGAGGAAACATAGAAATTTAACCATTCCTGTGATTTGGAGCTAACAAATTTATTAGCAGCTTTTATGTCCTTTTGTTGTTTTAGGTGCCTTTGAACTGACTTTGATTCATGGTAACTCCATGTACTCCAGAATGAAACATTGCCTAGTCTTTCATCATCTTCTTGATGCTTGGTAAGTTTGAGTTAATTGTTGAGATCCCTGTGCATTTGACTATCATCTAACTTAGGGGGCTTCTCTTCCGTCACTATATCAGACAATATTCTGTTATGATCCATGAGGTTTTTATTAGCTAATTTTTGGAAGTAGAGCACCAGGTCATTCTTCCTCATATGTCTTACTATTGAAGCTCCACTGAAACCAGTACACCATGGATAACTCTGCTAATATTTGAAATACTGATAGCATAGCCTATAGCATCATAGTAACACCTAAAGTATCAAAGTACAACATACAGGCAGATGGATCATAATTTCTACACTTAAATAGCTCTAATTGATCCAGGGTCCTTTTTCAATATTGATTGGAAAAATCTTTCTCAGTATTACTTGCATGAGTAGTTCTGTTTTCCACAGCAGTAAAGAATATATTTGTTCCTCCTACAATTTATTAACATTAAAAAAAAATTCACAAATAACTACTCAGTGTATTCTTACATTTAGGCAATTGTTACAGCAAAACAAGTCTCTACAAATCAAGAAAATTTCTATAAATCCAAAATGGGAGCATCCCTAGACCCTCATAAGATAGACTTTTAGGGGCAGTGCTGAGTAGACATTCTTATTTCTCACTGTCAATACACTTGGATTTCCATTATCCTGCTTTTCAATTTTTTTTTTTTTTTCTCCATGGTGATTCTTCCCTCACTCTCCAAGTCTGCCTTGCTCAAGAATATTTCTTATTCTTCCTGGATCACCAAAATTAGACCCTGTAATGTTTCAGTTCACCTGGGTATAGTTTGACAAAAATTGAATTCTTAGGATTTTTTCATAGGTATTTGCATAACTCATCTCAATTGAGTCTCACAATCTCAGGATATCATCCTCTCTTTAAAGATGAGAAAACAGAGGCTCAGAAAGGTACAGGACCCCACTTAATATTACAAAGATGACAAACGTGTGGTAAAAATGAAGTTTAATTTTAAATGTGTCTATAATTATACTAATTCAGCCTATATTTTTCCTATTTTGTTTTGTTTTAGGATCTGCCAATTGTTAAACAACCAATTTATGCCAGAACAATAGAGTCCAATCTCTTAAATTCATTTTCCCCCCTTTTTTAACCATATAAGATACCACATATTACCTTATCTGAAGGAGATTTCAATAATTGTTCATGGCTAAGTGTAAATAATCATTTAAATTCCTCCATTAGAATGTTGTCCCACTTTGGATATTTGCATTTCAATACTGGAAAGGCTATAGAATTAGAGCACAGAGCCTTTGATTCTACAGGAATTTTGTGATGTTGTTAATGTTATGTTGAACAAGGTAATACATAGTAAAGACCTCCTAACTCCAAGTTTCTATATATTTTCCACAGAGGAACACAAAAGATTAAGCAACAGAATTTTTTTAATAACTGGATTAGTCTACAGTGTGTTTGACTTTTAAATTAGATAGGGTTGTCAGCCTGAAAGATAAGAACATCACAGGATGTTTGTAAAATGGTTAAGTATTACTGAATATTTCATCTCAAAAGAAAGCCAGAGCCTTTTACTAAATGTTTGCAGCTAAACATGTTCTCCTGTTGGCTTGCAACTTAAAAATAAACAAAAGAAAAAAAATGATGGGAGGTTGGAGACCTTCCCATCAATCAGGACAGAACTCATGCAACCATTGCCAATATTGTCCATTTTGCAAGCTCCAAAACTTATGTACCATATTCCTCTTTCCTTTCACTGCCCACTTGCAAAGTATTGGAAGATTTAATTCTTTTTTAAATTATTTTTATTGTGATTTGGGTGAAAATTTATACAGCAAATTCACTTTCCATACAGCAGTTCACATACACTGTGTCTCATGACATTGATCAAACTTTACCACAATGCAACAGCTCCCCTCCTTCTTCCTCTCCATAGTTACCTACTATACACCTGGGAATTCTGATCATTCACATAAACTTATAGGACCACTGTCTGCCAACCCTATACATATTCCTGGGTACATTCCCCACTTCATAGTCATACCTAATAGTTCAGCTTGTCCACCCATCCATCCACCCACATACCCATGTTTGCCTTCACTGACAACGCAATACTGTATTTGCAAAAGGATACACCTTTGTTGTCTCTACCTCCATGTACCTCTCTATGTCTTTCTCTTCCTCACTGCCACCATATTGGTCACTCATATTTGGTACATTGTCTCTCTCATAGTCCAAATCAATACTTATTTCTATCTATCTAACAGTATTCCTTCCCCTCCCTTCCCACCCCTGGTAATCAAGAAAGAAATTTTCCTTCCATAGATAAAGCTTTCCTTGACTTTTACAATAATGGACTAATACAATATTTGTCCTTTGTGATTGACTTATTTCACTCAGCATAATGTCCCTCCAAGTTCATCCACATTATGCGGTGTTTTGCAGATTCTACATTATTCTTTAGCGTTGCATAGTATTCCATTGTTTGTATGTACCATAGTGTGGTTATCCATTCTTCAGTTGATGGACACCTAGGTTGTTTCCATCTTTTGGCTATTGTAAATAGTTTTGCGATGAACATGGGTGTGCATATATCTGTTCTTGTCATGGCTCTCACTTCTTTAGGGTATATATCTAGTAATGGAATGGCTGGGTCAAATGGTATTTCTAATTCCAACTTTTGAAGGAATCGCCATACTGCTTTCCACAATGGTTGTGCCATTTTACA
>NW_006925084.1:2132-2619 GCF_000298275.1 Orycteropus afer afer | reverse complement strand
CTCCTTGGTGAAGTGTCTATTCATGTCTTCTGCTCATTTTTTAATTGGATTTTTTGTCTTTTTGTTATTGAGGTGTTAGAGTTTTCTATAAATTCTAGAGATAAGTCCCTTGTCAGATATGTCATTACCAAATATTTCTTTTCCCAATCCGTAGGTTCTCTTCTGACTCTTTTGGAGAAGTCTTTGGAAGCATATAAAAATTTAATTTTTAGATTGTCCCAATCATCTGGTTTCTCTTCTGCTGTTTGTGCATTTTGAGTTCTGCTTGATAGTTTATTTATGCCATATCTTAGGGCCCCTAAATTTGCCCTTAGATTTTCCTTGAGGAACTGTATAGTTTTAGGTTTCACATTAAATCTTTGATCCATCTGGAGTTCGTTTTTGTGTATGGGGTGAGGTAAAATCTTGTTTTATTTTTCTGCAAATGGATCTCCCAGTTTTGCCAGCACCATTTATTAAACAAACATTCTCTTCCCCATTTAATGGA
>NW_006925084.1:0-1097 GCF_000298275.1 Orycteropus afer afer | reverse complement strand
CTGCATACCTGATATGAACCCCACTTGGTCATGATGAATGATTTTCTTGATATGTTGTTGGAGTCTATTGGCTAGGATTTTGTTGAAGATTTTTTGCATGTGTATTCATGAGAGATATTGGTCTGTAGTTTTCTTTTTGAGTGATATTTTGCCTGGTTTTGGTATCAAGGTTATGCTTGCTTCATAAAATGTGTTAGGGTGGATTCCATGCTTTTCTATGTTTTGGAATAATTTGAGTAGGATTGGTATCAGTTCTTCTCTGAATGTTTTGTAGAATTCTCAGTTGAATCCATCTGGGCCAGGACTTTTTTTACTTGGTAATTTTTTGATGACCTGTTCAATTTCTTCTTTTGTGATGGGCCTGTTCAACTTTTCCATACCAGTCTGTGTTAGTTTAGGTGAGTGGTGTGTTTCTAGAAATTTGTCCATTGCTTCCATATTTTCAAATTTATTGGAGTACAGTTCTTCATAGTATCCTGATATTATCCTTTTTATTTCAGTTGGTTCTGTTGTGATGTCACCCATATCATTCTTTATTCATGTTATTTGTATTCTCTCCCTCTTTTTGTTTATTAAATTTGCCAGTGGTTTGTCAATTTTATTGATCTTTTCAAAAAACCAACTTCTGGTCTTGATTTTTTCTATTGTCCTTCTATTTTCTGTTTCATTGATTTTTGCTTGAATCTTGATTATTTCCTTTCTTCTGGTGAGGGCAGGCTTTTCTTGGTGTTCTTTTTCTAATTGTTAGAGATGTTGGTTTAAAGTATTGATTTTGGCTCCTTCTTTTTTGGTGTGTGCCATTATCGCTATAATTTGGTCTCTGATCACTGTTTTTGCTCTGTCCCAATATTTTGGTATGTTGTGTTCTCATTCTTGTTTGATTCAAGGAATTTTTGAATTTTGATTTTTATTTCTTCTCTTACCCAGTCTTTCTCAAGGAGGGTGTTGTTCAGTTTCTATGTGTTTACTCTTTTTCTGTTGATCTTCCTATTGTTGATTTCTAATTTGATAGCATAATGATCTGAGAAAATGCTTTGCAGTATTTCAATGTTTTTAAATTTATTAGGGCTTGCTTTATGACCTAACATATGGTCTAT
>NW_006925083.1:10047-11387 GCF_000298275.1 Orycteropus afer afer | reverse complement strand
TCCACTTTTGTAACCTTCCCTTCAAGGCTCAGGGGTCCAAGATTATCTTCTGTGTCTGTGTTAATTGGTTTCCCTTTTCTTTGTTGAAGAGCATCTGTCAGTCCTTCTGCCTAGTCTGCCATCTTGCCGGAACTCTGTCCTTCTTCTTTAGTTGTACTTTGCTTATCCAGGGTCTCTTTCCTTTCTATGTAAAGTATGTGATTAGTGTTTTCATCACTAAAGAATGATGATGGAATCAGGATTAAGATTGCATTATATCAGTAGATTGCTTTGGGTAGTATTGACATTTTTGCACTATCAATTCTTCTTAATTATAAGCATGATATGTTCTTCCATTTATGTAGGTCTTTTTTGGTTTCTTGTAGTAGTGTTTCATAGCTTTCTTTGTATAGGTCTTCTGTGTTTCTGGTTAGATTTATTCCTAAGTACTTCATCTTTTTGGTGGCTGTTATAAATGGTGTTTTTTTATTATTATTTTTTTTTTATGGTTTCCTTTTCAGCGTTCTCTTTGTTATTGTAGAGGATCCAACTGATTTTTGCATGATGATCTTGTGCTATGCCACTTTGCTGAATCCTTCTATTAGTTTCAGTTGTTTTCTTGTTGATTCTCTAGGGTTTTCTATATATAGGATCATACTATCTGCAAGTAGAGATAATTTTACTTTTCCTTATCAATTTGAATGCCTTTTCTTTCCCTACTTGCCTTACTGTTCTATGGAAGATTTCCAATACAATACTGAATAGAAATGGTGATAAAGGGCAATATCAGGCTCCTGTTCACAAGGGAAAAGTTTTCAGTCTGTCTCCATTGACAATCATATTGGCTATTGGTTTTGTTTATATGTCCTTAATAATACTGAAGAATTTTCCCTATATTCCTATTTTGCTTAGCATTTTTATCAAATTATTTTTCAACATCAATTAATATGATCATGTGCTTCTTATCCTTTGTTTTATTTATGTGTGGTGGATTATGTTGATTGTTTTCTAATGTTGAACCTTCTTTGTATACTTGGTATGATTCATACTTGGTTGCGATGTATTATTATTATTATTATTATTATTTGGTTATATTGCTGGATTCTATTGGTTAGGATTTGTTGACAATTTTTGTATCAATCTTCATGAGGGATATTAGTCTATTTTCTTTTTCAGTGGTATCTTTTCCAGACTTTGTTATCAGGTTTATGCTTGTTTCATAAAATGAGTTTGGGATTATTCTATCCATTTCTATGTTCAGGAACAGTTTGAGTGGAACTGGTGTCAGCTGTTCTCTGAATGTATGGTAGAATTCACCAGTGAAGCTGTCTGGGCCAGGAATTTTTTTATTATTGGGAGTT
>NW_006925083.1:6347-7812 GCF_000298275.1 Orycteropus afer afer | reverse complement strand
TATGGGTCTTGTTTCATTTTTCTACAGGTGGATATCCAGTTTTGCCAGCACCGTTTGTTAAAGAGGCTATCTCTTCCCCATTTAATGGGCTTTGGGCCTTTGTCAAAGATCAGTTGTATAGATGGATGGGTCTATATCTGGGACTTTCGATTCTGTTCCATTGGTCTATCTGTGCATCATTGTAGCAATACGATGCTGTTTTGACTACTGTGGCTATATAGTAGTTCTTAAGATCTGGGAGTGTGATACCTCCCACTTTGTTTTTCTTCTTGAGAAGTGTTCTGCTTATTCGAGGTGTCTTTCCTTTCCATATGAAATTAGTAATCAGTTTTTCCATGTCCTTAAAAAATTTGTTGAAATCTGGATCGGGATTGTCTTAAATGTATAGATTGCTTTAGGTAATAGTGACATTTTCACAATGCTTAGTTTACCTATCCATGAACAAGGCAGGTTCTTGCATTTATGTAGTTCTCCAGTTGTCTCCTGTAGCAGTGTTTTATAGTTTTCTCTGTAAAGGTCTTTTGTGTCTCTGGTGAGGTTTATTCTAGATATTTTATCTTTTTCATAGCTATAGTGAATGGTATGGTTTCCCTTATTTCTTTATCGAAGAGTCCTTGCTGATGTAGAGAAATCCAACTGATTTTTGTATGTTGATCTTATATCCTGCCACTTTGCTGAACCTCTCTTTTAGTTCCAGTAGTCTTTTTTATTGAGTCCTTTGGGGTTTCTCTGTATAGGATCATATCATCTGCAAATAGAGGTAGTTTTAATTCTTCTTTGCCAATATGTATGTCTTTAATTTCTCTTTCTTGCCTTATTGCCCTGGCCAGGACTTCCAATACAATATTAAATAGAAGTGGTGATAGAGGACATCCCTGTCTGGTTCCCGTTCTCAAGGGGATTGCCTTGAGTCTTTCTCCATTAATAATTATGTTGGCTGTCGGCTTTGCACATATACCCTTTATTAAGTTGAGGAATTTCCCTTCTATCCCTATTTTGCTGAGAGTTTTAAACAGGAATGGATGTTGGATTTTATCAAATGCCTTTTCTGCATCAATTGATATAATCATATAGTTCTTTTCCTTTGTTTTGTTTATGTGGTGGATTACATTGATTTTCTGATGTTGAACCATCCTTGCAAACCTGGTATGAATCCCACTTGGTCTGGATGTATGAATTTTTTGATATGTTGTTGGATTCTGTTGGCCAGGATTTTGTTAAGGATTTTTGTGTCTATGTTCATGAGTTTCATTGGTCTGTAGTTTTCCTTTCTAATGTTGTCTTTCCCTGCTTTTGGTATTAGTGTGATGCTTGCTTCATAAAATGAGTTTGGGAGTTCTCCATCTTTTTCTATGTTCTGGAATAGCTTGAAAAGCATAGGTGTCAACTCTTCTCTGAATATTTGATAGAATTCTCCAGTGAAGCCATCAGGGCCAGGGCTTTTCTTTGTGGGAAGTTTTTTTTT
>NW_006925083.1:2190-3463 GCF_000298275.1 Orycteropus afer afer | reverse complement strand
TGGTAATTGGCTGAATATGGTTTCTTCTATTGAATGAGTGAAGTTATTGGTGGAGAAGGTGGGAGCAGAAGAAGGAAAGCTTGGTGTTGCTAGGGTTGGCTTCCAGGGCTTTGCGTGGGCTGTTATTGATGATGTAGTTATTTACAAGTCTGCAGCTCAATCTCGGGAAAGATTCCTGTTGTTAGGGAGACAGGCTCAGGCACACCCAAAGACCCCACTTCTGAGGCCTCTCGGTGCCAAAAAGCCAATCCAAGGCAAATTCCCGGGACCGCACTCATCGGTAGCTTCCTCTCTCTCCCCTCGCCCCCTCTGCCCACGGTGCTGGCGCAATCCCCCCAGACAGTGAATGGCTCGGGAGTTTGTCTGTGATACCACCCACATGCGGCACCAAAGATGTGTGCAATTTCACCTGTGCTGGAGTCGGGAGAGTACCTGCTAGTAAACTGTGGTCCCGATATCAGTGACAAAGATAAGCACAGATCTCTCAATGTCTCCCAGGCTGACCCAAGCCCACTCAGTGACCCACTGAGGGGGGTAGCTAGCTCACCCTCCTGGAGCACCAGTGAGCTCTCCACTTGCGTTTCAGTGGTGCTGTGCATGCCTGTTTGCACTTAGGTGACCCAAGTTACCGATAAAAACAGGTGCTGGAAGTAGATCCTTGGGGCTGTTTGCTGGGATGTTGGTGTGGTCACTGGTATGCTGATATAGAGTGTCTTCTTTCTTGGCTCATGGAGATCTCAGGTGGTCGCCCTTGCCCACCAGTCAATGACTGCCCCAGGGAAGTTTCCAAAGGCCTCTCTCAGCTGCCCATCCGTCCTCCGCCAGGTAGATCTTTCTTAAATAATCTCCCTGTGCCTTTCCTCTAATTCTGCTCTTCTGTCTTTGGTGCACTCTGATTCAGTGAGCTGTTCAGAGCACCAAAATCCCTAATTCAAACTGCTGTACCTAGTTCTTCAAGCACTAAGATGCTCGAGGGAAATAGCGTGGTGCTTACTGATGAGACTCCATTTTAAATCCTCAGGTCTGTTCAAATTCTCTACCTCAGATTATATTTGTTTGCATAGGTAGAATGTTTCTAGAAATATGTTCATTTCTTCTATGTTTTCAAATTTGTTGGAGAACAATCCTTCATAGTATTCTGTATTACCATTTTTATGTCAGTAGGTTTGGTTGTGAAATCACCTATTTCGTTTCTTATTTGTATTATTTGCATCTTCTCTGTTTCCTTTGTTAAATATGCCAGTAGTTTGTCAATTTACTTTTTTTTTTTTTT
>NW_006925083.1:0-1286 GCF_000298275.1 Orycteropus afer afer | reverse complement strand
GGGAGAGCAGGAGAAAGGGGATTAAAAGCCAGGAACCTACACAGAGGACCAGTCAGCCGCAGGGATCCAGGTGATAAAAACACAGAAATCAGATTGATTACATCTGTGGCAAGAGGAGGTGGAAAAGCTCAATATCTTCAGCCAAAACCAGGCCAGGAGCTGATTGTGGGACAGACCATCAACTGTTCATATGCAAGTTAAACTTGAAGTTCAAGACAATTAAAACAAGCCCAAGAGAGCCAAAATATGATCTTGAATATATCCCTTCTGAATGTAGAGATCATCTAAAGAATAGTTTTGATGCATTGAACACTAACGACCGAAAACCAGAAGAATTGTGGGAGGATATCAAGAAAATTATCCATGAAGAAAGCAAGAGATCACTTAAAAGATGAGAAAAGAAGAGAAGACCAAAATGGATGACATAAGAGACTCTGAAACTTGCCCTTGAGCAGAGAGTAGCTAAAGCCAATGGAAGAAATGACAAGATAAAAGATCTGAACAGAAGATTTCAAAGAGCAGCTCGAGCAGACAAAACCAATTACTATAATGAAATGTGCAAAGACCTGGAGTCTGAAAACCAAAAGGGAAGAACACGCTTGGCATTTCTCAAGCTGAAAGAATTGAAGAAAAAATTTAAGCCTCAAATTGCAATATTGAGAGGTTCTATGGGCAAAATATTGAATGATGCAGGAAACATCAAGAGAAGATGGCAGGAATAAACAGAGTCACTGTACCAAAAAGAACTGGTCGATGTTCATCCATTTCAGGAAGTGGAATATGATCTAGAACCAGTGGTACTGAAGAAGGAAGTCAAAGCTGAAATGAAAGAATTGGTGAAGAACAAGGCTCTAGGAATTGACGGAATACCAATTGAGATACTTCAATAAATGGATACCCCATTGGAGGCACTCACTTGATTATGCCAAGAGATTTAGAAGACAGCCACCTGGGCCAACTGACTGGAAGAGATCCATATTTGTACCCATTCCAAAGAAAGGTGGTACCACAGAATGTGGAAATTATAGAACAATATCATTAATACTGCAGGCAAGTAAGATCTTACTGAAGATAATTCAAAAACGGTTGCAGCAGTGTATTGACAGAGAACTTCCAGAGATGCAAGGTGGATTCGGAAGAGGATGTGGAACAAGGGATATCATAGCTGTTGTCAGATGGATCTTGGCTCAAGGAAGGGAATACCAGAAAGATGTTTACTTGTGTTTTATTGACTATGCAAAGGCATTTGATTGTGTGGATCGTGACAAATTATGGATAACATTGAG
>NW_006925082.1:4741-11894 GCF_000298275.1 Orycteropus afer afer | reverse complement strand
AGTGTTTTGTTCTGCTGTGCATGGGGTCACTATGAGTCGGAAACGACTCGACGGCACTTAACAACAACAACAACAACAACAACTACAGTTATAAAATATTACCATTGGAGGAAGCTGGATAAAAGCTTTAAGGGTCTCTATATTATATATTTCTAATTTCTCATGACCTATAATCATTTCAAAATAAAAAGTTAAAAAAATAGGAGTACTGAATGGCTTGAAATAACCCTTAGTTAGTCATTTGAGTAGGATAACATACAGAGATTTTTGTGGGTGTAACATTTTTGAATAGTAGTTACTAAGAGAAGTTAATGACATAGAATAAGTTTTCCTCTATGTTCTGTCAACCAAAATACAGGATTACTTATGAATTTATTACAGTTTAATATGATGAAATAAGAATGTCAATAAAATACTGCAGGTGCTCAAACTATATTTGTTTTGGAATATAAAGTGGTTTCTCTTGGAATGAAGGGGAAAGGAATAGAAGCTTGGTTTAACATGGAAAAAAGTTACTGATATATCCATGGATTAGGGAGACTATTTAATTTTCTGGAAAATACAGAGTATATTAGGGTAACTAGTGCTACCTTCTGCAAGAGAAAATCTCATGGAATCTCAGTGAGTTACATATTAAAGATTTATTTGTCACTCACATCAGAGTTCAGTGCAGGTGAAGTGGCATCCTATGTCATAGTTTTAAAAGCCAGATCTGGCTGTACTTTACACAACATTTACCAAACTACTATTGGACAGCCTCCTGTCACATGACAGTCTAACTGCAAAGGAGGCTGAAAAATGTAAGGGAATATGTGACTGCTGCCCAGACAACAAATAAATCAGAAATTGTAATATAGAGGAAGATGAAGAGGCAATTGGTAGCCAATAAAATTTGTAACATACATATTAATAATATACTAACATATATATTATAATATTTATAATGTTAAATTTAATATAATGTTTCAATATATACTTATATTTAATATAATAGACAAACCAAAAACCAAACTCACTGCCATCAAGTTAATTCCAACTTACAGTGACCTCCATTGGATTTCCAAGGCTGTGTAAATCTTTATGGAAGAAGACTCTCTTATATTTCTTCTGAGGAGTGACTGGTGGGTTTGAATCACTGACATTTTGGTTAGCACCCAAATGCCTTAATTACTACACACCAGAGCTCCTTAATATAGAAGAGTATCTGAAAATGTACATATTTTTTCCTTTTGAAATGAAGATACATTTTAAAATAGAAAATATAATACTGTAGAATTAAAATACCAAGATATCTAAACAAAGCCTAAGAACTTACTTGTGAGTTATGGTGAGATGAGTGAAGTAAAATCAAGCTGAAGATTTCATCTGGTTGGGTAGTTAGGAAAGTCAGAATACTCTAAAAGTCTAATCTAACTTGACAAGAAGGAGGGGCACTTAGAAAAACTGAGGGTCTCAGTGGTGAAAGTGATTGGCGTATAAGTTTCAAGAAAGAAAGTTGCCACCAATAGAAGTAAAGAGTAGAGTAGGATGTCTAAACTAAAATGAAAAAGGGAATGAATACCAATTTGATTAAACCCGCCAAAGTCAGAGAAAGGCAAAGAAGAAACAACAAAATAAAATTTATACTAAACACTATGAAAAAAATCCCCAGCAATATGAATGTGAATAAGCTGAATTCTCTTTTAAAAGCCATAGACAGTTGTACCAGGTTAAAGAACAAAATCCAAGCACTTAAAGCAGAATGATTAAAAAAAAGTTTGGAAATTTAAGATGGATGAAAAGAACTGCAAACAAAAAGCAATAAATGTGATATAAGAATTAGTCCATAATTAATAAAACTACATGTTAATAACACTAAAGAAGGTTAAAAGGATTAATAGGATAAAGAATAAATAGTATTATTCAATTATTAAAGGCCAAATTTAGAAGAAAATGATAAACCTGTATACATTAAGTATTATTAAATTTAAATTAATAAAGTAAAATATATTAGATAGAAAGAAAACCTAATATATATGCAATTTTAATGGGAAATTTCTATACACATTACCCACATGTGCTGAATCTAGTAGCTCAAAAGTAAGCAAAAGCATATAAAATTTTAATATAACCAATAAACTTTGTTTGTCTTTTTTGCTATCACACACACTTTAAATCCATATTTACAATATTTGTGTTTTTATTTCCATGGAATATTTATAAAATATAATGTTTGTAATTGACCAAAAAGAAGACTTTACAATTTCAAAGACAAAAGATGGAGAGCCATAATTCTAACTTTAATTTAAAATAGTTTAAACTAATCAAAATAATGAGATGACCAAATGTATAGAATATTAAGAAATCTTGCCATAATTCACTCTTGGATCAACAAAGAAATTGAGACTTATGTTATAAGCTATCTTGAAATTAAAAATATCACTTTATAAAAAGAATCTTTAGATGTAGTTTAGGCTATTTTAGAGGAAAACATATAACACTGAATACTATCATTATTAAAGAATATTAAATATAAAAGAACTTGATGCACATCTTTTAAATCAGGGAAAAGAACAATGAAATTAAAAGATATTGGGAAAGTCATAATAAAAATAGACACTGAAATTAATCAAGTAGAAACAATTTTAAAAAGTGGAAAATGAAATACCTCCAAAGGCTTGTTCTCTGGAAAAACTAACAAAGTAGACAGAATCCTCCACAAGCCTGATGAAGAGTCAGGGAGAAAACATGAAACAAATATAGCACAGATGGAGATGGCCTTCAAAAATTATAAATGAACATTCTGTGACACTTTTTGGCAATAGATTTGAAAATTGAGAGGAAATGAGTGTTTTGATCAAAAGGTACATTATCCCAAGGAATAGAAAATTTGCATAGACACATTGCTATAGAAGAGATTAGAAGAGAGATTAAAGATGTGCTATTAAAATAAGCATCAAGGTCCAGATGGTTTCACAGCTGAGTTCTATCCAACCTTTAAAGAACAGATGATTCCAATGTTATTCAAACTCTTCCAGACCCCAGAAATAGACTGAATATTCCCCAATTAATTTTATGTAAATAGATTAACCTTAACAGCAAAATTTAATCAAGAAAACACAAATAATATACTACCTCCAGCTAAAGACTAAGATTAGTTATGAATATAGATAAAAAAAATTCTGAACTAAATTAAGAAATTAAATTCAACAGTATGTCAAAATAATAAATCTTAGTAGGATTTATTTCAAAATGAAAATATAGTTGAGTATTAGTAAATCTATCAACACAATTCTATCACAGAATATAAAATCTACTAGATGCTAAGCTGCATGAGGGAAAAATTTTTGCATGTTTTTTTCACTGCTATATCCACAGTACCTAAAACATCTCTATCAAATAGTGAGCACTCAGTGGATATTTCTTGAATGAATGATATTAATTATATCATATGAGAATGATCATATAATTGTATTGAGTGGAGTGTGGTAAGTGTTTAACAAGCAACTCTTAAAAAAAAAAAAACCATGATTTGTTGTGCTTGCTGATTTCCATAATGTAAATACTTGTACTATGACCAGCTTCAAACAATCCAACCAATTGTCTAACATGATGTCAGTATATTGTGTTGAGAAGAGATTTGCACAGTTGGCTCTCAGTGGGGTGAGCTGGCTTCAACACACCACTGACATATGGATAGATGCTCAAAGGGCATTTGGCAAGTCAGCAGCCATTCCTAAAAAAGTAGTAGAGGGATATTACTTAAATAAGACAAATTATATTTGTTAAAACCCCAAAATAAGCACAACTTAAAATGTGGAACTAAAGCCTTTTCAATAAAATCAAGAACTAAACAGTAGTTGCTATTATCCTCACTATTATTCAACAGTGTTTATGGGAGACTTGCAAATGCAGAAAAATAACATTAAAAATATTGGTATAAAATTGGAAAAAAAATCTCTCTTTGGGCTAACCATTTTTTACTGTATGTAAAGGAATCAAAATTATTTCATTAAACAAAGAAACAAACAAAACCCCAAACAATATACAAATAAGCAGTAACAATGATAACAAAATGAAACAAAGTAAACCAAAACCAAAACTACTAGGATTAATAAGAAAATTTGTCGAAGTGATTGGATACAAAATGAAAAGTCAATACTTTTTAAATACTAGCAGTAAGCAATTAAAATGGCAAAAATGTTTTATTCATAGAGAGCTTATTTTCTATTATTGATCCATGTCCACACTCAGCCAAGTCACTGCTCTACAAAGATGGCAGTGTGGTTTGGGCTAATCAAAAAAATAAAAATGAAAGTTGAGGTGGAGATGAAGGAAAAATAACTGGTTGGGAAAGAAAGCATGGGATGAAGACATTTGTGGCACTCGTTACTTGACAAGATAGAAAAATTAAAAATTAAATGGCTTGTTTTTGTTAGTCATAAAGCAGAAGTAAATTATTTTGTACTTCCTGTTATTGCCAAATATAATTAACTTTTTTTCCCCAAAAACCTATAACTTCTTGTTGTAGTTGTTACGGCCCTTTTAAGGTTCTGGGGGTAGCACAGAGAGGATATTGGCTAGTCTGGCTCACAGACTTAAGAGAGTTCATTGCCCTCATGATAGATGGTGTGCCAAGGGAACAAAATATATCAAGGAGAGAATACTCATCAAGATGCTATGAATTCTAGTATTTCAACATCTCCTCTGATATTTTCTTATTCTATGTCCTCTTATTATTATAACCTGGCAAAATATTTGGGAGTGAAGAGGCTTACTATTTATATTTCTGGGTTTTACATTTTTTCCTGACAGTCATGGTCTGTCATCCCTTCAATGAACAAGTCATACATTGGCAAGGATTCTAGACTTCCTGGTGATACCACATTATGTTGTCTTTGATTCATATGTTAAAAGCCTTAAATTCTGTAGGTTTTTATGCAACAAACAGTGAAAAACAAAGTTTTTATCCAGGAACTATAACACACTTAGAAGGTTGTGAGGGATATGGTGTGCAGGGAAAGTATTCTAAAATACTTGTTTCTATGCTTGGTTGTGTTCTGAATCACGTGTGAAAGTATGGTTAAGATTAAAATGAAGTGTAGGCACTTGAAGGAATAAGCTTTAGGAATTTGGAAAATTTACTAATGCATAGCACTTCTATATGCTGAAATAAATTAGGACAGTTCTCAAAACTGGTGTTCTAACACACTATTGGGTGATGATCCATGGGGAATAAAGAGGTTATTTTGCAGTTTATAGGCACATACTATGAACCTTAGACAAATAATCTCAATATTGTCAAATGTGAATGTCATCAAGTTTATCTTCATGGAAGAAAAGATTTGGAAATGTTGATGTATAATAAATGTCTTTAATCAGTTATGCGGAGAAATGAATATATGGCTCTGAAAATCCATTTTGGCACCTGGGTGTATCTTACACTATGCCGTTTTCATGACTTGAAGCTTTTTAGGCATTTGGCTTAGTTTTGCTTAATATGGATTTAAAATAATCTTTTATAAAGTTTAAACAAGTCTTAAAAAACATGACTGCAGGCAAATATTATACTGTACATAATGTAAAATGGTGACTATGTCCTGGCTAATACTGGCTAATACTGTCTGATATATTACTGATATATACTGTCTGATATATTACTGGATTATGAATAGCCCTGAAACATTGTCCGATATAATGGCAGAAGACGAGCTCATCAGGTCAGAAGGCACTCAAAACATGACTGGGAAAGAGTTGCCTCCTCAGAGAAGATCCAACCTTAATGATGTGGATGGAGTAAAGCTTTCAGGACCTCCATTTGCTGAAATGACATGACTCAAAATGAGAAGAAACATCTGCAAACATCCATTAATAATTGAAACTTGGAATGTATGAAGTATGAATCTAGGAAAACCAGAAGTTTCAAAAATAAAATGGAACATAAAGATCGACATCCTTGACATTAGTGAGCTGAAATGGACTGGTTTTTGCCATTTTGAGTGAGACAACCATATGATCTATTATACTGGGAATGACAAATTGAAGAAGAATGGTGTGGCATTCATCTTCACAAGAATGTTTCAAGATCTATCCTGAAGTACAATGCTGTTAGTGATAGGGTAATATCCATACATGTCCAAGGAAGACCCATCAATACTACCATTATTCAAATTTATACACCAAACATTAAAGACAAAGATGAGAAAATGAAGATTTTTACCAACTTCTGTAGTCTGAAATTGACCAAACATGCAATCAAGATGTGTAGATTATCACTGGTGATTGGAATGCAAAAGTTGGAAACAAAGAAGAATAACTGGTAGTTGGAAAATGTGGCCTTGGTGATAGAAATATTACTGGAAATTGCATGATAGAATTTTGCTAGACCAACGACTTGTTGATGGCAAATACCTTTTTTTCCACAACACAAGCAAAGGCTATACACGTGGACTTTGCCAGATGGAGTACACAGGAATCAGATTGACTACATCTGTGGAAAGAGGCAGTGGAGAAGCTCAATATCTTCAGCCAAAACAAGGCCAGGAGTTGACTATGGAAGAGACCATGAGTTGCTCATATACAAGTTGAAGTTGAAGACAATTAAAACAAGTCCACAAGAGCTAAAATATGACCTTGATTATATTCCTCCTGAATTTAGAGACTGTGTAAGGAATAGATTTGATACATTGATCAGCAATGACTAACAACTAGATGAATTGTGAGATGACATCAAGAACATGAACCATAAAAAAAAAAAAAAAAAACCAAAAGGTCATTAAAAAGACAGGAAAGGAAGAAAAGACCAAAATGGATGTCAGAAGAGACTCTGAAACTTGCCCTTGAACAGAGAGTAGCTAAAGCAAATGGAAGAAATGACAAGATAAAACAGTGGAACAGAAGATTTCAAAGAGCAGCTTGAGTAGACAAAGTCAATTATTATGATGAAATGTGCAAGGACCTAGAGTTAGAAAACCAATGGGAAGAACATGCTGAGCATTTCTCAAGCTGAAAGAACTGAAGAAAAAATTCAAGCCCTGAGTTGCAATGTTGAAAGATTCTATGGGCAAAATATTGAATGATGCAGGGAACATCAAAAGAAGATGGCAGGAATACACAGAGTCACTGTACCAAAAAAAACTGGCCAGTGTTCTTCCATTTCAGGAGGTGGCATATG
>NW_006925082.1:0-4641 GCF_000298275.1 Orycteropus afer afer | reverse complement strand
CTGAGTTGCAATGTTGAAAGATTCTATGGGCAAAATATTGAATGATGCAGGAAACATCAAAAGAAGATGGAAGGAATACACAGAGTCACTGTGCCAAAAAAAACTGGCCAGTGTTCTTCCATTTCAGGAGGTGGCATATGATCAAGATCCAATGGTATTGAAGGAAGAAGTCAAAGGTGCACTGAAGGTATTGGCTAAGAAGTTTCCAGGAACTGACAGAATACCCATTGAGATTTTTCAACAAATGGATGCTGCTCTAGAGGCACTCTCTTGTCTATGCCAAGAAATTTGGAAGTCAGCTACCTGGCCAACTACTGGAAGAGTTACATACTTGTACCCATTCCAAAGAAGGTGATCCCACAGAATGTGGAAATTATTGAACACTATCAATATCACATGCAAGTAAAATCTTACTGTAGATAATTCAAAAATGGTTGCAGTGGTGTATTGACAGAGAACTTCCAGAACTGAAAGCTGATTTCAGAAGGGCGTGGACTGAGGGATATCATTGCTGATGTCAGGTGGATCTTGTCTAAAAGCAAAGAATACCAGAAAGATGTTTACTTTTGTTTTATTGACTATGCAAAAGCATTTGATTCTGTGGACAAGAATAAATTATGAATAACATTGAGAAGAATGGGGATTTCAGAACAGTTAATTGTGCTCATGAGGAACCTGTGCATAGACCAGAAGGCTGTCATTTGAACAGAGCAAGGGGATAGTGCATGGGTTAAAATTAGAAAGAGTTGTGTCCTTTCACCATACTTATTCAGTCTGTACACTGAGCAAATAATCCAAGAAGCTGGACTATATGATGAAGTGCACAGCATCAAGATTGGAGGAAGACTCATTAACAACCTGTGATATGCAGAAGACACAACTTTGCTTGCAGAATGTGCAGATGACTTGAAGCACTTTGAGATGAAGATTAAAGACTTCAGTCTGCAGTATGGATTACATCTCAAGGTAAAGAAAGCAAAAATCCTCACAAGTGGACCAATAAGCAGCATCACAATAAATGGAGAGAAGATTGAAGTTGTAAGTGATTTCATATTACTTGGTTCCACAATCAACACCAATGGATGCAGTAGTCAGGACAACAGATTATGTATTGCACTAGGTGAATCTGCTGTAAAAAGACCTCTTTCAAGTGCTGAATAGCAAAGATGTCTCCTTGAAGACTAAGGTGTACCTAAACTGAGCCATGCTATTTTCAATCGCCTCATATGCATATGAGAACTGGACAATGAACAAGGAAGACCGAAGAAGAGTTGATGCTTTTCAGTTGTGGTGTTGGCAAAGAATATTGAAAGTACCATGGATTGCCAAAAGAACAAACAAACCTCTCCTGGAAGAAGTACAGCTGGAATGCTCCTTGGAAGTGATAATGGCCAGACTGTCTCACCTACTTTAGTCATGTTGTCAGAAGGGACCATTCCTTGGAGCAGGTTATCATGCCTGGGAAAGTGGAGGGTCGGTGAAGAAGGGGAAGGCCATGAATGAGATGGGTTGCACAATGGGTGTAACAATAGGCTCAGCTATAGCAAGTATTGTGAGGCTGGCACAGGACCGGGCAGTGTTTCATTCTGTTGTGCATGGCGTCAATATGAGTTGGAGATAACTCTCTGGTTCCTAACAACAACAACAACAACAACAACATGTCCTGGCTGATGAAAATGTAGACTAGTACTGTATTCTGGCAAGCAATCTGGTCCTAGTTAGATTAGAGCATGTGAACACTGGATACATAGAGCCCAAAGAGTTTTCCATAGGTCCATAAATAGGGTGACTTTAAGTCCTGACTTACCTGGGCAGATCCCACATACACACTCAGAAGTGTTCTGGCTTGGCTTCAACTTGGAGGGTGCATGAATTTGTTGCAATGGTAGGGAGTTGGGAACAATAACTAGTGAGGATCCTTTGTGGGGATATCCATTGCTGTTGAGTTGATTCCTACACATGGTAACCCTATGAGTTGTAGAATAGAACTAGGCTTCAGAGAGTTTTCAAGGCTGACCTTTCAGAAGCAGGTCACCAGGCTTTTCTTCCGAGGTATCTCTAGGTGAGATAGGGAATATGGGAAACATGGTAGAAATACAACACAGTATGAAGCAGTTAGAATAAAGGATTAGGTGGACTTAACATGAATTAATCTTAAAAACATATTGCTTAGTCAAAACGTAAGAAACAGTGAAATATATACTATTTTTATATAATAAAGTACATGTAGATCAAAGAATAATATTCATTTTGCAAGAACACATGCAAACAGAAAGATAGACACCAAACGTGTTGCAATGGTTGGCTAAGGAGGGTGAAGAGAGGAATGTGAGGGTTTTATAGGATTAAAAGAGGGTGAAATAAAACAAGTTAAGGTCTTGCACAGACCAGTGCTAATAATGCACTATGCACTGAACAGTGCGGTTAAGACAGTACTCTGGATCTGGTGTCTGAAAAAAACCCTATGAAAATCTCTGTAGACTGTTATTATATTGTACATGATGCAAACGTAAAAAATATCTTTAAAGCATTTTTTACAAGCCATAATTAAAACATTATGCACAACTACATTATGTATAAATATTCCAGGTATGACTATGATATGAATATAACATGAAAATTAATGGATCTTTGCCAAAAGAAGAACCTCTGTTTCTGACACTGTCTAAAGTGAAAATTTATAAAGCTATGGGGAGCTGAAAGAATTAAAACAACCTCCAGATAGAAAAGCCCATCCTAGCTTTTCATTCACATTCATGGCCAATCTCTAAAGGAAAGTAATTTTTCATCACTAGTTATTACAACTATAGCCTTTAAACCTCAGTATGAGGTATTTCACATCTAAACTCATTTTAAGAAAATAAATATCTCTATACTTTGGAGCCTAATGACACATTTGTAAGATTTCACAAAGAAAGAGAAACTATTTATTTTCTCTATGGACTTTCTGGGATTACCTTGTACCAGGCCTTGGCTAACAATTCCAGCTTTATTTGGAGATGATCCAGCCTTGACAATTGTTATCCCCAGTGGGTGATGAAGCCCATCTAGCTAGATAGACTGGAGTCACCTCCCTTTTATTGTGTGTATTCGTTCTGGTTCTAAATCCTTGGTAGTAGGATGTGATCTTCCTAAAGAAGTACCAGTCTTAACCACAGAGAATATGTTCCTGGACCTCCTGTTGAGAACCTAGAAGAAATTCTCAAGTCTAGTTGGGGCTCAAACATATAGAAAACTGACTAAGTAATCACTTTTATGCTATTAATTGTATTGCAAGAGGAAGTTTGAGATGTCTGTAGGCACTGCTGGAGAATTTTCAGGAAGGCTGTTCTCTCTGCAACTAGTTTGTTAACCATAAGAAAGTAACCTCATGATTTAGTAAACTTTTTAGAATTCTATTGTTCCATTATCCTACTAACTCTACAAAATAATAATAATGTTGTTGTTCTTAGGTGCTGTCGAGTTACTCCAGCTCATAGTGACCCTATGTACAACAGAACGAACCACTGCCAGGTCATGTGTAAGCCTCACAATACTTGCTATACCTGAGCACATCATTGCAGCCACTGTATCAATCCATCTCATTGAGGTCTTCCCCTTTTTCATTGACCCTCCACTTTACCAAGTATGATATCCTCTTCCAGGGAATGGCCATTTCTGACAACATGACCAAAGTAAGTAAGATGAAATCTGGCCATTCTTGCTTCCCAGGAGCATTCAAGGCTGCACATCTCCCAGGACATATTTGTTAGTTTTTTTTTGGCAGTTCATGGTACTTTCAGTATTCTTTGCAAACACGACAACTCAAAAGCATCAACTCTTCCTTGATCTTTATTCATTGTCCAGCTCTCACATGCATATGAGGTGACTGAAAAAACCATGGCTTGGGTTAGGCACACCTTAGTCTTCAAAAGACATCTTTGCTCTTCAGCACTTGAAAGAGGTCTTTTGCAGCAGATTTACCCAGTGCAATATGTTATCTGATGTCCTGACTACTGCAACTGTGGGTGTTGATTGTAGAACTAAGTAATTTGAAATATTTGACAACTTCAATTTTTTCTCCATTTACCTTAATGCTGCTTATTTGTCCAGGTGTGAGGATTTTCATTTTGTGTTGAGACGTAGTCCATACTGCAGACTGAGTCTTTAATCTTCATCAGTAAGTACTTCAAGTCATCTTCACTTTCAGTGAGCGAAGTTGTGTCCTCTGCATATCACAGGTTTATTTATTTATTTATTTATTTATTTTTATTGTGATTTGGGTGATTTACAGAGCAAATTCACTTTCTATACAGCAGTTCACATATACTTTGTCTCATGTCATTGACCACAGTTTACCACAATACAACAACTCCCCTCCCACTTCCTCCCCATAGTTACCTCTTCCCAGTGACCATCCCTCCATACTCTCTTGTGCCCTGAGCTGTCTCCCTGTGCAAAAGCAGCCCTTCTTTCTCCCACGATTGTTCTTTCCAGGGCGTGTGTCTACTTGAGGTAAATGTTTAACTGACATGCCTGTACATTGTTTGGCTGGAAACCACAGGTATGGGCTCAACTCCAGACCTGAAGGGCAGCTAGTCTCAGGGGTTCCACCAGGCTCTATTGGACCAGGAAACCTGGTCCTCACCTTCTTTTTTTTTT
>NW_006925081.1:8055-8731 GCF_000298275.1 Orycteropus afer afer | reverse complement strand
ACAGGTTTGTAGGGAAAAAACAAAGGATGTTCTTGGCTGAGGTACTTGTGATTAATAGGAGATTTTGGAAGGGAAATAGAGGGTCAAGAGATGACAGAAGAGTGTTGCTCCTCAGTGATTACATTCTCCCCCCTCCCCATTATTTAAACAGGAAAAATTATAGTTATCCATCAGGAAGTAGTTAAGGTTGTTGTCAACATTTGAAAATTAAGAAATTTCACATACAATTTTTGATTTGTAGATTTTATTGAAGAAAGAAGGAAAGGAAGGAAGGAAGAGAGAAACATGTAGGCCAGCATTCCTGACCAGTTCTCATTGTCTGGTAGTGGCTGTTCCCTTCATAGAATATTGTATGGGCTCCAGTTGACCATCCACCTCTTTTACTTATTTATATTGCCTGTCTGGTCCCTACAAATGTTAATTATGTGAATTTTTATACTCTTACACTATACTTTCATATCTGAAAAGACTTCCCTAATTTTAATTTATTTATTCATTCAGTTATTCATTAACATTTATTCAATGGGTGTTCTATACTAGGAAACATGCCAGATGCTGGAAATAGAAAAGCAAATATGATTGGTTTTATCTCAAGCTATTCATGCTGTTGTTGTTTTTAGGTGCCGTTGAATTGGCTCAAACTCATAGCAAGTCTGTGTGCAACAGAACAAAACAC
>NW_006925081.1:5817-7765 GCF_000298275.1 Orycteropus afer afer | reverse complement strand
TTCAGTGTTCTTTGCCAACACAACTCGAAAGCATCAGCTCTTCTTCAGTCTTCCTTATTCATTCTCCAGATTTCACACACATATGAGGCAATTGAAAACACCATGGCTTGGGTTAGGCGCACCTTTGTCGTCAAAGAGACATCTTTGCTCTTCAGCACTTTAAAGAGGTCTTCTGCAGCACATTTGCCTAGTGCAATAGGTCATCTGAATTCTTGACTACTGCTTCCATCAGTGTTGATTACAGAACCAAATAATATGAAATCTTTGACAACTTCAATCTTTTTTTTTCCATCTGTCATGATGCTTCTTATTGTTCCATTTGTGAGGATTTTCATTTCCTTTATGTTGAGATGTAATCCATACTGCAGACTCTAGTCTTTAATCTTCATTACTAAGTGTTTCAAGTCTTCTTCACTTTCAGAAAACAAGGTTGTGTCATCTTCATATTGTAGGTTGTTAATGATTCTTCCTCCAATCCTGATGTCTCATTCTTCTTCATATATTCTGGCTTCTTGGATTATTTTGCTCAGCATACAGATTGAATAAGAATCATGAAAGGATATAACTCTGATGCACTCCCTTACTGATTTGAAACTATGCATTTTCCCTTTCTTCTGTTGGAACAGCAGCCTCCTGGTCTATGTACAGGTTCCTCATGAGCACAATTAAGTGTTCTAGAATTCCCATTCTTCTCAATGTTATCTGTAATTTGTTATGATCCACATGGTCTAACACTTTTACATAGTCAGTAAAACACAAGTAAACATTTTTCTGGTATTCTTTGCCTTCAGCCAAGATCAATATGACATCTGCAATGATATCCCATGTTCCACATCCTCTTCTGAATCTAGCTTGCATAAATCTATTGTAGAACAGTCCAAAGATGAAAAAAACAGACTTACAAAATCCTGGTTGTAGTCTGTACAACACCAAGAGGTCTTGGAGCACTATTTTTGAGTTACAGTGCTTTGATCACAAAACAGAAATGTTTAGCCCCATCTACTGAGTGAGGGCCACCACTTGTCTCTGCACCAACTGACCAACAATAGAAAACAGCCAATATAAGCCTGACTCACCCTTAGCTGTTCTTGACAAACAGCTAACAGACATCTGTGCACTCACACTCATTCTCTATCACACCCACCAGGAGACAGGTGGTGAGTGCATGAATGCTGCCAACTAGTGAACAGAGGAGCATAATATCCTGCTTACATAGATATATCAGAATAAAACAAAGAAAAAAAATCTTGGGTGAATCACACCAACATACAATCACCAATTAAATAAAAACACAATGTCACAAAGTCTGAGAAAAAATAGACCATCACAGTCCACACAAAAAAGCAAAATAAAGTAGTAGAAACAAAGGACTAAGATACAGATTCAGAAAGCATCCAAGGAAGAAGCAGCATTGGAACTCCATGATAAGCAATTCAAAAAAATTATATTTATTTACCATTAATAGATCAAGATAAAGATCAAGTAAAACACTGACAAAATTAAGGAAAACACAGGCAAAACCCTAGAACAATTTTGGAAGATAATATAAGGGCAAAATGACAAAATAAATGAAAAACTAGAAATAATATAAAATTTACAGATTGAAATACAAAAGATTAATACTAAAATTTCAGAAATAGATAACACATTGAACAGGCAAAGGAGTGGAATTGAATCAATGGGAAACAGAATTAGTGAGATTGAAGACCAATACCTCAATACTATTTTGGTAAGAGATCAATCAGAAAAAAGACCAGAGCAAAATGAAGAATACTAAGATTCATATGGGATACCATCAAGAGGACTAATCTGCATGTCATCAAATTTCTAGAACAGGAAGAAACCAAAAAGACCAAACTCACTGCCATTGAGTTGATTCTGACCCATAGCAACCCCTACTGGGTTTCCAAGGTGATAAATCTTTACAGAAGTAGATTGTCCAGTCTTC
>NW_006925081.1:0-532 GCF_000298275.1 Orycteropus afer afer | reverse complement strand
AAAGACTTAAATATGAAACCTAAAACTATAAAGTTGCTCAAGGAAAAAATAGGGGCAAATTTAAGGGCCCTAATTCATGGCCCAAATAGTCTATCAAGCATAGCCCAAAATGCACAAATAGCAGAAGATAAAGTAGATGACTAAGACTTTCTAAAAATTAAATTTTCATGTAGTTCAAAAAATTTCTGCAAAAGAGTAAAAAGAGAAACAACATATTGGTAAAAAGAAAAAAAATATATATATATATTCAACAATGACATAGCTGACAAGAGACTTATCTCTAAAATTTAGAAGACAAACAATCCAATTAAAAAAATGGGCAGAAGACATGAACTGACACTGCAGCAAAGAAGATATTCAAGTGGCAAGCAAACACATGAAGAAATGTTCATGATCATTAACCATTGTTGTTGTTATTTGCTGTCAAGTCAGACCTGACTCATAGCAACCCTTCCTTGGGTTTCCGAGGCGGTATCAATATGGAAGTAGATTGCCCAACCTTCCTTCCGAGGAGTGGCTGGTGGATTTGAAC
>NW_006925080.1:10270-11694 GCF_000298275.1 Orycteropus afer afer | reverse complement strand
GAAGATGAGACAGCCTGCTTCAGTGAATATTGACAGCCTAGGGAAGGAGCTCTGGTAGTGTATTGTCTAAGGCACTTCATTGCTAACCAGAAGGCTGGTGGTTCAAACCTACCAGCCACTCCTTAGAAGTAATGTTGGGCAATCTACTTTCGTAGTGTTATGGCCTCGGAAACCCAAGGAGGGGTCACTATGAGTCGGGTCCCATTCAAAGGCACATAACAACAACAGGATACTCTGTGAGGCAGTTCAGTTTAATGTACTTCACTGGATTTGTTGTTGCTGTTCAATTGTGTTTTAAATTATTCATATAATTGTCCTCTCTATGTTTCTGTTATCATCCTGAGAGTGTAGAATAAGAAGCAATTGGTATCTTTCTGTTGCATCTAACTGCATTTATGTTAACGATTAATAAGCATAGGAGACACAGATTTTGATCCAGCCCTACAAAAGTTTGGCTTATGAAAAAGGTAATATTGCTGGTTATATTTTGTATCACATTGTCCCTCTGTAAAACTTTGCAAAATATTTTCAGATCAATGAATCATGACAAACTCATAGCCAGTGTACTTAGGAAGCTTAACGGCTTCTTAGAGATCACAAATGCCCATAAACTGCCATGAGCAGGCTTTGCTCCAAAACTGACAGTCTGCAGGAAAATGTTGATTAATCAAACTCATTTTTTTTCATATAAGGTCATTAATCAAAATTATTTGTTTCCAATTATAATAAATGAGGCTTGCAGGAGAGGGAATGATGAAGAAACTAGGTAGGTCCTGGTGGGAGATTAGGAAACATCTATAGAACACTTTTATTTTTGCTAGTTAATTGGCCTGAATTAAAAAAAAAAAAAAAAAAAAAAATCAGTGAGAGACTTCCTATAGCCTGTCTGGAAAGATTGTCTAAGAATCAAGTATTCATTTGGACTCAGAATTGGTAAATATTCTGCTATTCAATCCATTCATAACACTGATTCCACTGAGGGAAGATATATGTCCTGTATTACTTATGATGCCCATGGAAGCAGCAGTGAAGAAATCAAATGAGGTATTGGATTGAGAAAATCTGCTGCTAAAGAACTCTTAAAAGTTTTGCCAAGCAAATATGTCATTTTAATAGCTAAGGTATGCCTGATCTAAGCTATGGGCTCTTCAATTGCTTCATATGCATGTGAAAGCTAGATAATGAAAAAGGAAGACAGAAATAAAAATTTTGTATTTTAATTGTGGTGTTGGTGAAGAATATTGAGTATACCATGGATGATCAAATTAGTCTTAGAAGAAATACAACCAGTTTGTTCCTTCAAAGTGAGAATGGTGAGAATCACTTTGCACATACCATCAGTAAAGATTAATAACTATAAAAGGACATCCTGGTTGGTAAGTCTTGGAAGGAAGGTTGGGCAATCTTTTTCCTTAGTGATACTG
>NW_006925080.1:6201-7530 GCF_000298275.1 Orycteropus afer afer | reverse complement strand
AAGAATACAGTCTGCAGTATGGATTACATCTCAATATAAAGAAAACAAAAATTCTCACAACTGGACCTATAAGTGCATCATGATAAATGCAGAAAAGATTGAAGTTGTCAAATACTTCACATTGCTTGGTTCTCCAATCCATGCTAATGGAAGCAGCAGTTTAGACATCAGATGATGTATAGCACTGGGCAAGTTGGCTATAAGGGACCTCTTTCAAGTGCTGAGGAGCAGAGATATCTCCTTTAAGACTAAGGTGAGCCTGATACAAGCCATGGTATTTTCAATTGCCTCATATGCATGTGAGAGCCAGACAATGAATAAAGAAGACCAAACAAGAATTGATGCTTTTGAGATGTGGTGCTGGCGAATAATGCTGAAAGTACCATGGACTGCTAAACGAACTAACAAATCTGTCCTGAAGGAAGTGCAACTGGAATACTTCTTGGAAGCAAGAATTGACAGACTTTGTCTCACCTACTTTGGTCATGTTGTCAGAAGGGACCATTTTCTGCAGAAGGATGTCATGCTTGGTAAGGTGGAGGGTTGAAGAGGGAGTGGAAAGTCCTCAAGGAGATGGATTGACATAGTGGCTGCAGCTATGGGATCAAGTATAGCAGGGATCGCAGAGCTGGAATAGGACAGGGTAGTGTTCAGTTCTGCTGTGCACAGTGGCACTATGAGTCAGAGGCGACGTGATGGCACACAGCACAACAGAAATGTATAGATCATGCAAATAAATTTAACAGGACTTACTTTGGTAAACATGAGTGAAGATTAATAAAGGAAGATTTTCTTTTTTATTTTCTTCATTGCTCTTAATACTCTACTTTTTATTTTTATTTTTTTAAATTGAAATCTCACTGTGGTTGTGTAACTTTGTGACCTCAAAATGGATGATCCTGCTTATTTATTGTTGCTTTTTGAAAAATTAGAACTCAAAAACTATTCTGCTGTTGAGCCTCCATCAGAATGAGCATCAAGGATTTTTTTTTAAATGTATTATGAGGAAATAGACTATTAAATTCTAATATAAAAACAGAGTAAAGGACCTACTGCGTTTATTATAAAAATGATTGAGGAATTGTCTTTTTACATGCGAGGAGATAAAAAGAACCAAGTTTTAGTATCTACTCCATGTCAGATTTCATGCTAGTGATAGATACTCATGTGATAGATTTAATTCTATCTCATTTTAAAATTATAAAGTTGAAAATAATGTTAATTATAGGTACAAGTTTAAAAAGGAAGAAGATTTTGTGAATTTAAGTTAGTATAAGTCATACAGTTGGCAAATACTTAAATCTGATTATCCAGCCCACATTTTCTCCT
>NW_006925080.1:2784-3926 GCF_000298275.1 Orycteropus afer afer | reverse complement strand
AGTGATTTACCTTCCTTTTTCATTCTATTGTTGTTGTTTGTGTTGTTAGGTGACATCAAGTCAGCTCTGACTCATAGCAACCCTGTGTACAACAGAATGAAACACTGCCCAGTCTTATACCAACCTCACAATTCCTGCTACACTTGAGACCATCTTCTAAGCCATTGTGTCTATCTATCTTGTTAAGGGTCTTCCCCTTTTATGCTGACCCTTTACTTTACCACATAGGATATCCTTTTCCAGACAACATGACACCATGACCAAAGTGGGAGAGACAAAGTCTAGCCGTTCTCTGTTCTATGGATCATTCTGGCTGTATTTTTTCCAAGACAGATTTATTTGTTCTTTTGTCAGTATTTTGTATTTTCACTGTTCTTTACCAACACCATGATTCAAATGCATCATTTTTTTCCTGTGGTCTTCTTTATTCATTGTCCAGCTCTCACATGCATATGAGGTTACTAAAAATACCATGGCTTGGGTCTGGTACACCTTAGTCTTCCAAATGACATCTTTGCTCTTTAACACTTTTGCAACAGACTTTCCCAGTGCAACACAACATTTGATTTGACTTCTGCTTAAATTGACCAAGGAAAATGAAATTCCTGTCAACTTCAAACTTTTCACCATTTATCATGATTTTGTTTACTGGTCCAGCTGTGAGGATTTTTGTTTTCTTTATGTTGAGGTGTAATCCATACTGAAGGCTGTAATTTTTTATCTTCATTAGTAAATGCTTCAACTCATCTTCACTTTCAGCAAGCAAGTTGGTGCTATCTGCATGTTGCAGGTTGAGTCTTCCTCCAATCCTGATGCCATGTTCTTCTTCATACAGTCCAGCTTTGCATATTACCTCCTCAACATACAGATTGAATATGTATGGTAAAAGAATCCAACCCTGGTGAACACCTTTCCTTATTTTAAACCATCCCGTATCTCCTTGTTTTATGTGAATGATACTCTTGAACAATAGGCTCTTGATCTATGCATAGGTTCCTCTTGAGCATCATTAAGTGTTCTGGAATTCCCATCTTTTTGCAATGTTATACATAATTTGTTATGATCCACACAGTTGAATATCTTTGCACAGTCGATAAAACACAGGTAAACATCTTTCTCATATTCTTTGCTTTCAGTGAAGG
>NW_006925080.1:0-1844 GCF_000298275.1 Orycteropus afer afer | reverse complement strand
TGAGTTTGAATCACCAACCTTTTGGTTAACAGTAAAATGTCTTAAACACTACATTACATGAATTATTAATGGGTGTTTGCAGCTGTTTCTTCTCATTATGTGTCTTGCCACATCAGCAAATGAAGGTCGAGAAAACTTCACTCTATCCATGTCATTAAGGTGAACTTTACTTTGAGAGGTCACTTCTCCCCCTGCCATATTTTTAATGCCTTCAAACCTGAGGAGATCATCTTCCAGCACTATATCAGGTAATGATTCACTGCTATTCATAAAGATTTTCAGTAATATATCAGACAATGTTTCACTGTTATTCATAAGCTTCTCAGTGACTATTTTTTTCAGAAGTGGTTGGACCAATCCTTCCCAGTCTGTCTTAGTCTGGAAGCTCTTCTGAAAACTGTCCACTAGGGTGACCCTGCTGATATTTGAAATATTGGTCCCATAGCTTCTAATATCACAGCAATATGCAAGCCACAACTATAGGACAAACCAACAGACTAGTGGTGGCTCCCACCCTTGGTGATCTTCAAATAATGATTTTTTCTGTATGTAAACTTTGCTTTTTATGGTAGCAGTTTCATACAATATTTGAGCTTTTGTGATTGACTAATTCCAATCAACATAATATATCCTCTGGATTCATCCATGTTATGAGGTGTTTTACAGATTCATTGCTACTCTTTAAAATTGTTTACTATTGCATTTTGTGTATGTACCATAGTGTGTTTGGGAGCTCTGGTAGCATAGTGCCTAAGGTACTTGACTGCTAACCAGAAGGCTAGCTGTTCAAACCCACCAGCCACTCCTCAGAAGGAAGATGGGGCAATCTACTTCCATAGTGACACTGTCTCGAAACCCAAGGAGGGGTTGCTAAGAGTCAGATCGGACTCGACGGCATATAACAACAACAACAACATAGTGTGTTTATCCATTCTTCCATTGATGGGCACTTAGATTGTTTCCATCTTTCTGCTATTGTGTATAATTCTTCAATGAACGTAAGTATACATATATTTGTTTGTGTCACTGGTCTCATGTCTCTACGATGTATAACTAGTAGAAGGATTGATTGTTGTTGTTGTTGTTAGGTGTTGTCAAGTCGCTTCTGACTCATAGCAACCCTATGCATAGCAGAACGGAACACTACCCAATCCGGTGCCAGCTCCATGATCTTTGCTATACTTGAGCCCATTGTCGCAGCCACTGGGTCAATCCATCTTGTCGAAGGCTTTCCCCTCTTTCATTGACCCTTACCAAGCATGATATACTTCTCCAAGAAATGGTCCCCTCTGACAACATGACCAAAGAAGGTGAGAAGAAGTCTGGCCATCCTCGCTTCCAAGGAACATCTCGGCTGCACTTCTTCCAGGACAGATCTGTTAGTCCTTTTGGCAGTCCATGGTACCTTCAGCATTCTTCACCAGCACCACAACTCAAAAGCATCAACTCTTCTTCAGTCTTCCTTATTCATTGTCCAGCTCTCACATGCATACGAGGTGATTGGAAATATGACGGCCTGTGTCAGGTGCACCTTAGTCCTCAAGGAGACATCCTTGCTCCTCAACACTTGAAACAGTTCCTTCACAGCTGAATTGGCCAGTGCTACACATCATCTAATGTCCTGCTGCTTCCATTGGCCTTGATTGTAGAACCAAGCAACGTAAATTCTTTGACAACCTCAATCTTTTCTCTATTTATTGTGATGCTGCTTATTGGTCCAGTTGTGAGGATTTTTGTCTTCTTTATATTGAGATGTAATCCATACTTCAGACTGTGTTCCTCAATCTTCATCTGTAAGTGCCTCAAGTCATCCTCAGTTTCACCAAGCAAAGTTGTATCATCAG
>NW_006925079.1:8521-11802 GCF_000298275.1 Orycteropus afer afer | reverse complement strand
TATGTGAACTGCTGTATGGAAAGTGAATCTGCTCTGTAAATCTTCACCCAAATCATTATTAAAAAAAAAAAAAAAAAAAAAAGGAACCCAAAGGCCCTTGTCAAGCACATTGATATTGAAATCATCAAGGATGATATTGAAGCTTAGAATGGAGAGGAAGACTGAGATATTTATCACAACCTTCCGTGAATTCAAGTATGGGGCATGGTTAGGATAATGCTTAGGTTGTATGTAGCATTTCAAGAATGATAGCAAATAAGACTCAAATATTTAACACATTTGTAGAAGTGTAGATTTGGTAATGAAACATTTTCTTAGCTATCTTGCTACATATAGTTTGGATTTATTTTTTATCTTGGTACATCTTTCCCACAGGAATTTTCCACTCTGCGCATATTTGCTTATCACGTCTATCATTATGATCCTTTAGTAAAGCAATCTCTAAAGCCAGAACATAGAGTAGAAAGAACCCATGTTAGTGGCAGATAATAAGAGAGCAACATAATCTTTTAAAAAAATGCTATTGATTTTTTTTTTTTTTTGTCAGTTTCATTGCTAGTGTCAAATTGGTTATCGCCAAGGACATTAAAGGGCCAGGGCGGAAAAAGCACAGCAGTGTGAGAAAGAGAAAGAGACAAAGGAAGCCACAAAGATTCTTAAAAACCACAGGATCCTTTGATAGAACAAATTCAATGCAAGAAACAAAATGATAACATCTCCCCCACCCCTTATTTTTAACAAGCCCCAAAGTAGATAATAGAAACCTTCTAAATGTCAGTCCATGGCAAAGGAAGCATTCTAAAATCTTTTCTTTCTTTTGCAACAAAAAAATAGTCCTGCCTGATTTAGTCAAAGGGAAACTTTGAAAGAACTGTCCCATGGTAATAGTGTCTTCAGAGGGCTGAAACTAAAAGTAATGATTGGGTGAGCGACAGAGAGGGGGAAGAGGTAGCAAAAATGCATTTGTGGGACAAAGGATGGGAGAAGATTAAAAAATAAAAGCTCTTGAGTTCCAACAGAAACAAAGAAGGAGAAACAGCAATGTTCAACACCTTACGATTGAATTTTTAGTAGACTGTTGTCTATGTTTTAGAGAGTTTTAAAAATACAAGTTGAAGAAAGGAAGAAAAAGGAGAGGCTGAGATTGATTTCATATAATGTCTTGCTATAAAAATGTCCATATGCAGTACAGAGCTAGCAGGGAACAAAGTTATTATAACTTCTTAGTCACAACTAAGCATCTTGAAGGAGTGAGTTGCTGGCCCTGAGGGCTCCAGACCATGGTCATGGGGGATGCTCAATTGTGCTCAATTGGCACAATGTAGTTCCCAAAAGCATTTTTCTGCATCCTGCTTTGGTGAGTAGAGACTGGGGTCTTAAAAGCTTGAGAGCAGCCATCAGGGATGCAGCTGTTGGTCTCTCCTTGTCCAGAGCAAAGAAGAATGAAGAAAATCAAAGACACATGGAAATAATTAGTCCAAAGGACTAATGGACTATGAGAACCTAAGTCTATATGAGTCTGAGAGCAGAACTAGATGGTGCCCAGCCACCACTGCCAACCACTTGGAAAGGCATCGGAGTTTGAGATCCTGGATAGAGTGGGAGAAAAATGTGAAACAAATTAAAAAAAAAAATTAACAAGACAAGGATTACTGGTTGGATAGAGACAGGTGAAATCCCTGAGACTATGGCCTGTAGTCACCCTTTGACCCTTGAATTGGACTCACTCCCAAGGCTAACTTTCAGCCAAACAATAGACAGGCCCATGAACTGAACAACTACACCAGGGAGATGCACTCCTTAGAACAATCAACCATGAGAGACCAGAAGGACAGCATTTGCATAGGGCAAAAACTAAAGAGGCAGTAATGTATAGGCAAGAACACAGGGAAAGGGTAACCACAGGGAGGAAGTGGGGAGAGAGCTGTTAGATTGTGGGATTTGTACTCAGTGTCAGAGCAAAATGTGTATGAATTGTTGAACGTAAAATGAATCTGCTTTGTAGAATTTCACCCAAATCACAATAAAACATTAAAACAAACAAACAAGCAAATATTTCTGGGTTTTGGTTTAAAAGTTAGCTCTCTAGTTTGTTGAGGATTTATATGCACCACTCTAATTTTTTCAGGAGCTCTGGTAGCATAGTGCCTAAGGCACTTGACTGCTAACCAGAAGGCTGGCGGTTCAAATCCACCAGCCACTCCTCGGAAGGAAGGTTAGGCAATCCTACTTCTGTAGTGATACTGCCTCGGAAACCCAAGGAGGGGTCGCTATGAGTCGGGGCCGACTTGATGGCAAATAACAACAACAAAAAAATCACCTTTATCCAAACTGCCCTATCTTGAAAAGAAACATGTAGATACTGATTCCCATGATTCCATGTTGTTACTGAGGACTGTAATCCTTTGGAATGGATTACACTTCAACATAAAACAAAAATCCTCACAAGTCGACCAACAAGCAACATCATAATAAATGGAGAAAAGATTGGAGTTTTCAAGGATTTCATTTTACTTAGATCCACAAGTAATGCCCATGGAAACAACAGTCAGGAAATCAAACAAGTACTGCATTGGGCAAATCTGTTGCAAAAGACTTATTTGAAGTGTTAAAATGCGAATATGTCACTTTGAGAGCAAACATGTGCCTGACCCAAGCCATGGTATTTTCTATCACCTCATGTGCATTTGAAAGCAGACAAGAATAAAGAAGACTGAAGAAGAATTGATGCCTTTGAATTATAGTGTTGGTGAAGAATATTGAATATATTAGGGAAGACATTGGGTTTTTTTGTGGGGTTATGGACTGACAGAACAAATCTATCTTGGGAGAAGTACAGCCAGAATGCTCCTTGGAATCAATAATGGGGAGACTTGTCTTACATATTTTGACTATATTATCAGGAAGGACCAGTCCCTGGAGAAGGACATCATGCTTGGTTAAGTGGAATCCAAAACAAAACCCACTGCCATCAAGTCAATTACAACTCAGAGAGACTCTATAGGGCAGAGTAGAACTGCACCATACAGTTTCCGAGGCTTTAAATCTATATAGATACAGACTGCCTCATCTGTCTCCTGTGGAATGGCTGATAGGCTTGAACTGCTGACCTTTTGGTTAGCAGCCAGATACTTTAACCACTGCACCATCAGAGCTCTCTGGTAAAGTGGAGAGCCATTGAAAAAGAGGAACACCCTCAACAAGATGAATTGACACAGTGGCTACAACAATGGGCTCAAACATAGCAATGATTGTGAGGATAGCTCTGGATTGAGGTCTGG
>NW_006925079.1:2127-7266 GCF_000298275.1 Orycteropus afer afer | reverse complement strand
TCATTTCACATCCTCTTTTGAATCTGGCTAGAATTCTGGCAGTTCCCTGTATATATACTGCTACAACCGTTTTTTAATTATTTTCAGCAAAATTTTCCTTACGTGTGATATTAATGGTATTGTTCAATAATTTGTGTATTCTGTTGGATCACCTTTATTTAGGATGGGTAGAAATATGGACCCCTTCCAGTCACTTGGTCATATTACCACCAGGGCTGGCATAATTTCTATCACCAAGGCCATATTTTCCAGCTACCAGTGATTTCTTTTTTTGTTTTCAACTTTTGTGTGTCAATTGCCAGAAATGATCAGTACATCTTGATTGGATGTTTGGTCAATTTCAGACTGCAGAAGCTGGTTAAAATCTTCAATTTTCTTGTCTTTGGCTTTAGTGGTTGATGCATAAGTTTGAATAATAGTAGTATTAACTGGTCTTCCTTTCAGGCATATGGATATTATCCTAACACTGACAGCATTGCACTTCATGATAGATCTTGAAACATTCTTTGTGACCACGAATGTGATCCAATTTCTCCTCAATTTGTCATTCCTGGCATAGCATGCCATATGATTGTCTGATTCAAAGTGGCCAAAACCAGTCCATTTCAGCTCACTAATGCCTAGGATATTGATCTTCATGCATTCCATTTCATTTTTGACAACTTCCAATTTTCCTAGATTCATACTTTGTACATTCCCTGCTCCAATTATTAGTGGATGTTTGCAGCTCTTTCTTCCCATTTTGAGTCATGCCCCATCAGCAAATGGAAGTCCCAAAAGCTTTACTCCATCCACATCATTAAGGTCGACTCTACTTCCAGGAGGCATGTTTTTCCCAGTAGTATTCCAAGTGCCTTCCCACCTGAGTGACTCATCTTCTGGCACTATATCAGACACTGTTTCCGAATTATTCATCAAGTTTTGCAGTAACATATGAGACAGTGTTTCACTGCTATTCACATGGTTTTCATTGGCCAATTCTTTGAGAAGTGGATGGCCACTTCCTTCTTCCCAGTCTGTCTTAGTCTGGAAGGTCTGGTGAAACCTGTACACCATGGATGATGCTCCTGGTATTTGAAATACTGGTGGCAAAGTCTCCAGCCTCACAGCAACACACAAACCACCACAGTATGACAAACTGACAGATGAGTGGTGGGGAGAGGACAGGTAGATAAAAAAGTAAAAATGCCCTGAAAGCAAATAGGCAGAGGTAAGATTCCTACATAAAATAGAGGAAACCCAGCTATATTTGAATTTCAGATAAACTACAAATATTATTGCATATGACATACTTACACTAAGAAAAAGTATCCATTATTTATCTGAAATTCAAATTTAATTGAGCATCATATATTTTTATTTGCTAAATCTGGCAATCCTAGCCTTGGAATGAGGTAAATAAAGAAATTAATTGATTAGAAATATGAGAGTGCAGACTAGCTTTGCAGCATGGGATGACTCTAATTGAAAAGATGTGGCATGTGCTGACTCATTTTTTCCACATAAAATTCAGTTACAATGAACAGAGACTCATATTTAATCATATAATTTTACATTTATTCATGCAATTACATGATACATTTACTCTGGCAATGATACAGTTCATGCAATCATATGGTACATTAATCATACAGTATTCATGACCTTAATGGCTATTTTTATCAAAAATTAATTCTATAATAAAGTTTAGTTTAGAGAGCCAAGATATTATGCCAGACCAAATGGAAATTGGCAACCTCTAATTATATCATGGAGTTTGAATAGTATTACAGATTTTTTTTTTCTTAAATCAATCTCTCTTCTCTTCGCTAAATTTGATACTATTAATTGGCTGCCATACTTGCTGAAATACCTGGTATTTCCAGCCAAGCTCGCGCTCTTCTGAGGCATTTTTAATTGGGTAGTGCATTCCTAAGATTGTCAAATATATTACTCCCCCCAAAAAAGTTCTTCCATCTTCCTTTCAGCCTTCAGATTTCCTAATTTAACATTCATTTTAATAAAAATCCTCACTTCTTCCTATCACTTTGATTTTGGATGTATATCCAGCCTGCCATTACCTCTTTTGCATAGATCTCATTGAAACACCCTGGTTTTCTGATTGAATTTCTTACATTTTCTATTCTGAAGTAAAATTCTTATCTCAATAAGCATTTTTTTCTTGATTGTTTCAAATCAACCCAAGCTGTTAGAGCACTACTGTGGAGGAATCTGTATTCAAATATTTCACTCTTATTTTACATAGGAAGAAAATACATTAAATTTAAAAAATATAATTGGCCCTTTTGTAGGAACTTTAATGGCTTCAGCCATTTTCTCTCATAATAATGCATGTAATAGTGTGCTTCATTTTAGTGACAGAAGGCTAATTTTCATGACATATTCCCACCTCCCTTGCTCATTAACAAAGCCCTCTTAGATAAACAGTGGCATATTGTTATTGAATACCCACCCAGCTTGCATCCTCAAGAACAGAGAAGTCACAAATTAGAACCAAAAAGATAAAAAATACAAAATTCAGGTCACCTGGTTTCTAGTTAGATCATCCCATAAAAGATGCACTTTGGTCTCTGGATTATCCGTAGGTTTCTACAACTACCCATTGTCATCCAGTCTGACTCTTGGCAATCCCACATCTTGCAGAGTAGAACTGTTTCATACAGTTTCCATGGCTGTGACCTTTCAGAAGGAGATCATCAGGCCTTTCTTCTGAGGATTTTCTGAGTGGGTTCAAACCACCAACCTGTTGGTTAGTAGTTGAGCATTTAACAGTTTGAGCCATCCATTGACTCCTTTTCTAACACTAGAACTTAAGATGTAATCATAGCTAATGTGTACCTTTAGGCCTATGAAACCAGTGCTTCTCAAACTTTAGTGTGCATAGGAATCACCTGGAGATCTAATTAAATAGCAGCTGATAGGTTCAAACAATTAACCTTTGGTTAGCCATCAAGAGTTTTAACCACTGTGCCACCAGGGCTTCTCAAACAGTAGGAACTGATTCAGTAATTCTGGGGTAGAACCAGAGTCTTCATTTCTAACAAACTCCCTGGTGACATCTACCGGTCCACAGACCACACCTGAAGCAGCAAAGGACAAAATCAGCGCTGTCCAATAGAAACACAATACAAACCCCGCATGTAATTTCAAATTTTCTAGTAGCTACAGTACAAAAATAAAAAAAGAAACAAGTGTGATTAATGTTAATATTTGGCCTGATACATTCAAAATATTGTCATTCCATACTAAAGTCTATATAAAAATATCATTATAATATTTTGCCTCTGTTTTGTATTAAATCTCCAAAATCCAGTGTGTTTTACCCATACAGCATTTCATAATCCAGACTAACCACATTTCAAGTGCTCAGTAGTCCTATGTGGTTAGCAGTTACTGTAGTAGGCAGCACAGATCTAAATCACTAACAACAGGTAGTACTTTGTTATCTTCTTCACCAAGAACCGAACCTTCTTACTTCCTAAAGTTTTGTACATTAATGAGAAAAAAAAATTACTTGTGCACCAACTGAAAACACCTTTTTTCCTTATTTCAACGCCATTTACTGTTTTCCCATTCTCCTTGGAATTAGTGAACAATTGTTTAGTATCTTCCTCATGAAAATTACTTCATATATTAAATAAAAATGACTGTTGCTGTTAGGTGCTGTCAAGTTGGTTCCAACTCATAGTAACCCTATGTAGAACAGAATGAAACACTACCTGGTCATGCCCCATCCTCACAATCATTGCCAGGCTTGAGCCATTGTTGTATCCACTGTGTCAATCCATCTTGTTGAGGGTCTTCTCCCTTTTCCCTGGCCCTCTACTTTACCAAGCATGATATCCTTCTCCAGGGACTGGTCTATTCTGACAACATGACCAAAGTATGAGAGACAAAATTTCTCCATCCTCGCTTCTAAGGAGAGTTCTGGCTATATCTCTTCCAAGACAGATTTGTTGGTTTTTCTGGTGGTCCATGGTATAGTCAATATTCTTTGCAAAGACCATTATTCAAATGCATTGATTTTTCTTTGGTCTTTCTTATTCATTGTGCAGCTTTCACATGTCTATGATGCAATTGAAATACCGTGGCTTAGGTCAGGCCCATCTTAGTCTTCAGAGTGACACCTTTGTTCTTTAACATGCTAAAGAGGTCTTTTGTAGCAGATTTGCCAAATGCAATATGTTGCTAAATTTCCTGACTGCTGTTTCCTTGGGCGTTGATTATGGATACAAGTAAAACAAAATCCTTGACAACTTCAGTGTTTTCTCTATTTATCATCATGTTATTCATTAGGTGTGAGGATTTTCATTTTCTTTATGTTGGGGTGTAATCCATACTGAAGACTGTAGTCTTTGATCTTCATCAATAAGTGCTTCAAGTCTTCATTACTTTCAGCAAACAAGGTTGTGTCATCTCTATATCACAGGTTGTTAATGAAACTTCCTCCAAACCTGATACCGTATTCTTCTTCATATAGTCCACATTCTTGGATGATTTGCTCAGAACACAGATTGAGCAAGTATGGTGAAATCATACAACCCTGACATATACCTTTCCTGATTTTAAACCATATAGTACCCATTGTTCTGTTGGAATGACTCCCTCTTGGTCTATGCATGTTGTTGTTGTTGTTGTTGTTGTTGTTATGTGCCATCAAGTCAAACCCAACTCATAGCAACCCCTCCTTGGGTTTCCGAGGCAGAATCACTATGGAAGTAGATTGCCCAATCTTCCTTCTGAGGAGTGGCTGGTGGGTTTGAACCGCCAGCCTCCTAGTTAGCAGTCAAGTGCCTTTGGCACTATGCTACCAGAGCATAATTAATTAATTAGGTATTCTGGAATCCCATTCTTCTCAACGTTATCCATAATTTGTTATGATCCACACAGTCGAATGCCTTTGCATAGTCAACAAAACACAAGTATTTCTTGTACTCTGCTTTCAGCCAAGATCCATCTGACATCAGCAATGGTATCCCTCATTCCATGTCCTCTTCTGAATCCAGTTTAAATTTCTAGGAGTTCCATGTCAATATACTGCTATAACCATTTTTTAATTATCTTCAGCAAAATTTTACTTTTGTGTTATATTAATGATATTGTTCAATAATTTCCACATTCTGTTGGATCGCCTTTCTT
>NW_006925079.1:0-1647 GCF_000298275.1 Orycteropus afer afer | reverse complement strand
CAGCCTTCTGGTTAGCAGTCAAGTGCCTTAGGCACTATGCTACCAGAGCTCCCATAGCATCCTTCAATATTGCATCTCAAGGCTTGAATTTTTTCTTCAGTTCTTTCAGCTTGAGAAAGGCAGAGTGTGTTCATCCCTTTTAATTTTCCAACTCCAGATTTTTTCACATTTCATCAGAATACTTTGTCATCTCGAACTGCCTGTTAAAATCTGTTCAACTTTTTTACTTCATCATTTTTTTCCATTCACTTTTGCCTCTCACCATTCAAAAGCAAGTTTCAGACATCCATTTTGGTCTTTTCTTCCTATACTATCTTTTTAATGACCTTTTACTTTCTTCATGTATGATATCCTTGATGTCATCCCACAACTACTCTGGTCTTAGGTCATTGGTGTTCAGTGCATTAAATCTGTTCTTCAAATGATCTCTAAATTCAGGTGGGATATACTGAAGGTCATATTTTGGTTCTAGTGGACTTGTTTTACACTAATGCTTATTCTTACTATGTGCCAAACACAATTTTGAATGCCTAGTATTAAAAAAAAAAAAAAAAAACCTCACTGCTGTCATGTCAGATCTGACTCATAGCAACCTCTCCTTGGATTTGTGAGGTAGTATCACTACAGAAGTAGATTGCCCAGGAGTGGCTGGTGGGTTTGAACCACCAGCCTTCTGGTTAGCAGTCATATGCCTTAGGCACTACGCCATCAGATCTCTCTGCCTATTATATACGTGCTTATTTACTCATTTTAGAAACCCTGTGGGATAGATACTATTTTCATCACCTTCACTTTAAAGTTGAGGAAAGGGAGACAAGAAGAGCTAATATAACTTGCCTGACATCACACAAATAGTATGTGGTAGAACCAGTTTTCAAACCAAGGCAGTGTGCTGCAGAGTTCTTGATTTTGAACAATATACTTTTTTTTTAGACACCTGAAGAGAATGTGCATTCATTACTGTGAAATGTGGTGTGATGGATACATCTGGAAGATGGGAAAATAGTCCTTCACATAGACGTGAAAATTTGAGTACAGAGATTTGGACATTTTATAGATATCATGTTTACTTACCATTCTTTATTTGGAACTTGATTCCATTTCTCTTAGGTCATTCATTGCTAAAATAGTAATTGATATAATTAAAATTTCTTCTCAGGATTTTTAATTAAATATTTTCCTCCTCCCCCCTTTTTTTCCTGACTATACCACACAGTCTAATTAATAACTTGTTGCTTTTAGGTATCATTGAGTTACATCTGTCTCATAGTGACTCTGTATAGAGCAGAACAAAATACTGCCTGGTCCTGTGCCATCCTCACAATCCTTGTTATGTTTGAGCCCATCGTTGCAGCCACTGTGTCAATCCATCTCTTTGAGGGGTTACCTCTTTTTCACTCCCTCTATTTTACCTAGCATGCTTTCCTTCTCCAGGGACTGGTCCCTCCTTATAACATATCCAAGGCACGTGAGATGGAGGCTAACCACCCTCGCTTCCAAGGAGCATTTTAGCTGTTCTACTTCCAAGACAGACTTTTCATTGTTTTTTTATTTTTTTGTTTGTTTTTTAATTTTATTTGGATTTGGGTGAAGATTTACAGAGTAAATTCACTTTTCATACAGCAGTTCACATATACTTTGTCTCAT
>NW_006925078.1:11342-12578 GCF_000298275.1 Orycteropus afer afer | reverse complement strand
TGCAGATGACACAACTTTGCTTGTTGAAAGTGAGGATGACTTGAAGCACTTACTGATGAAGATTAAAGACTATAGTTTGCAGTATGGATTATATCTCTATATAAAGAAAACAAAAATCCTGGCACCTCGTCCAATAAACAGCTTCATGGTGGATGAAGAAAAGATTCAAGTTTTCAAGGACTTCATATTATTTGTTTCTACAATCAACACCAATGGAAGCAGCAGCCAATACATCAGAAAACATATTGCATTGGGCAAATCTGTTGCAAAAGACATCTTTCAAGTGATGAAGATCAAAGACATCTCCTTGTCTATGGCCCTTTGCCACCCTTCAAGTCTGGAATTGAACTCAGTCCTGTAGTTTCCAGCCACAGAATAGAGAGGCAAATAAGGTGAACATTTACATCAGGTAGGTAGACCACTTGGAGAGATCAATCATGAGAGAACAGAGGGAAGTATTTACACAGGGAGAGACATCGGGTGGTGCGAGTACATGGCACAGAAGGACACAGGGAAGAGGTAACTAGGGGGAGGAAGTGGGAAGAGAGCTGTTACATCATAGGGAATTGCAGTCAATGTCATGTGAAAAAATGTGTATGAATTGCTGTATGGAAAATGAATTTGCTCTGTAAACTTTCACCCAAATCATAATAAAAAATCTTTAAAAAAGATAAAGGATCAACAATTGAATCCTAAAACATGAGGGAAAACCACCAGCAAAGCAGGAAAAGAAAGTACAGAATTATGGACCGCCAATCACATCATTAGAGAAGAGGTGTTGTGGGATGACATTAAGATCAGCATACATGAGGAAAACCATTGGTCATTAAAAAGGAAAAGAAGAAAAAAAAAAAGGAAGTCAAAAGAAACCCTGCAACTTGTTGTTAAATGGAGGAAAATAACTAAAGTGAATGGAAGAAATGATGAAGTAAAAGAGTTGCACAGAAGATTTCAAAGGGTTGCTGAAGAAGACAAAGTAAATTATTATAATGAACTGTGTAAAGACATGGAGTGAGAAAATCAAAATGGAAGAACATGCTTGGCATTTCTCAAGCTGAAAGAACTGAAGAAAAAAATCAAGCCTTGAGTTGCAATACTGAAGGATTCTATGGGTAAAATATTGGACAATACAGGAAGCATCAAAAGAAGATGGAAGAAATACAGTCACTGTACCAAAAGGAATTGGTCGATATTCATCCGTTTCAGGAAGTAACATATGATCAAGAATCTGTGGTG
>NW_006925078.1:7941-8506 GCF_000298275.1 Orycteropus afer afer | reverse complement strand
TTTTCTTTTCCAATCTGCAACTCTCCATCTCCTGAGTGGTGCATTTAATTCATTAACATTCAGGGTAATTATTGATAAGTTTGAATTTGTTGCTGTCATTTTGTATGTGTTTTTTCATGGTGTCCCTGGTTTCTTTGTTCCAAATTATTTTCTGTACTGACCTCATTATGTTTATGAGTCGTGTTATCATTTCCTTTGTTGCTATTGTTTTAGTATATGCTGAATATCTGTGCTTGTCCTCTTTTATATTGTGATGTGAGGTTTATCATTTTTCTTTGAGGTTACCCTATGATTTATAATTTTCTCCCTGAGTTTACAACAGTCCATTCTATCATGCAACTCTCTTAAATTCCTCACAGTTTAGAAGTTCTGTAACTGCAGAGTCTTTTCCTCTTTTTGTTTGTAGTTGTCCTCACTTGCCAATTGATGTTTCTGGTTCCCTGTTTACAAACTTGTAAGCTCATTTTACTTTGGATATGTCCATAGCTGTGGTTTCTGGGTTATGGCATCTTGTGTATTAATGGTTGGTTTTATTTGCTATTTTTGGTTCTCTGTTCAAAGGACT
>NW_006925078.1:5794-6303 GCF_000298275.1 Orycteropus afer afer | reverse complement strand
CTCTGTTCACCAAGTGGGTGTGGAGTATAAAAGAAACTAGGGGAATTTCGTACCTTTTCAGTCTTGCAGGTCCCAAGTGACCTTGGGGATGCTAGAAAACAGAATGTGTTCTTAAGCCCCAGGAATCTGTGAGCGCACTGTCTCTTTAAATACCCAAAATAGTCAAGCTGCTTTTAAACCTTCTAAATGGTGGCACCCTCTGGACAGCAAAAGTCCACAGCTCAGACTGCCTTTCTCTTCACCTCTGTTTATTCCCTAGCCACCAGAGCAGTCCTCTGTGCAGTACCTGGCTAACAGGACTGATTATTAGGTTAATTCTTAGGTCTTACCACCACTCGGGAATTTCCAAGCTGTCTAGGCCGTCAGGATCACTCAGGATCACTGCCAGACAGCAGCTCCATATGTCTCATTTTTTGGTATTTTCACGCAAATTCTTCTGCTATTTGGAGTTTAGTCCACTTCTATATCCTCACCTTCAAGGCTCAGGGGTCCAAGATTATCTTCTGTGT
>NW_006925078.1:3234-5467 GCF_000298275.1 Orycteropus afer afer | reverse complement strand
TTTTATATTTCAAAATAAGTACTATTATTTTCAGAGACAAATAACACTGCTATTAAATAAGTTTTAAGACTATATATTATGGGAGTTCTGGCAAGGTGCCTGAATAGACAGAGAAGCTACACAGACCCTCTGCAACAAAGCAATGAGAAATCAATTGAATCTGATAGTGAAGAAAACCTTGGAACCCTGAGGATTGAGGGCAAGGATAAAGAAGTGGATTAATTATCAACTAGTACAAGAACCTGGATGAAAACCATGAGTGAGGAGACAAAAGGAGCTGTGGAATGCCACCTGCCCTGAGGACACAAACATTTTGAACATTTCCTGATAGCAACCACTCTCCTCACTAACAATTCCAATGGGCAAGGACTGCACTGATGCCTGACAACCAGAAAGGAAAATAGTGAAGAAGGACACAGACTGCCAGTCACTGTCCTGAGGGCATACACATTTTAAATATTTGCAAGCTACAGGTGGAGCCATTTTAAATATATGCAAGTGGCATTCTTATCTGGACAGTGACCTAACAGTAGGCTCTGCTTGCTGAGGCCAGCAGACAACCACAATGGAGAGCAACGACTAGAGATGTGTGCTATTCCTCTTGTTACTCATATATTCCACACCCTCTTGGTGAAGAAAGGTGTGTCCTTCCCCTACCTCCAATCACCTTATTGAACAGCAGGAACTCAAAACAGGTCTGCAACCTGACAGAGTGTGAGTGCTATGCCCTGCCACTCATAGTTTTGTTTGTGTGTGTGTGTGTGTGTGTGTGTTTAACTTATTCTTTTTGTCTAACTTTCCTCCTTTATTTTTTTCTTTTCCTTCCCTGTCCCTGATTTTTTTTCCTTCCCTTTTGCTTGTTGCTTTTCTTTCTTTCTTTTGACTCTTCTCATACATTGCTTTTCTTTGGTTGTTTTCCTTTTTTTTTTTTCTTTACTATTCTTCTATTCCTGCTCATTTCTTTCCTTGCTCCTGCCTCAGATATTGTAGGGATTTTTTTTTCTCTCTTCCTCCTTGTCTTTCTTTTATTTTTTTTTAAATTTATTTTGAAAATTTTTGTTGTTCTCCTTTACTGCCTTTTTCTATGTATGTGTGTGATTATTACTGTTTATGTGGTTTGAGTTTTTCTTCATTTTTTATTTTATTTTTTCTAGTGGTTTACTGATTTTTTTTAACTAAGTGCAAGACAGTAATTGTTCCAGCACTAGCAAACCATACCTGCACCTTCTGCAGCCACCACGTGCTTCTGCACCAACTGACCAATGATAGATGGTGGCCAACACCAGCTCAACTCACTCTCAACTGCTTCTTACAAAAATCTAACAGAGATCTATGCACACATTCTCATTCTTTGTCATACTCACCAGGAGACTGGTGGTGAGTGCCTAAGTGCTAACAACTAGCAAATAGAGGATCACAGTACCCTGCTTACACAGATATATCAAAACAAAATAAAGGGAAAAAATCTTGGGCAAATCACACCAGCAAACAATCATAAATTAAACATAAATATAACAAAACCACAATGCATCAAGGACAACAGACTATCACAGTCAACAAAAAGAAGCAAAATAAAGTATTAGAAACAAGGGGCAAGGATATAAACTCAGAAAATACCCCTGAGGATGAAGCAGCACTGGAACTCCCTGATGAAGAATTCAAAAGAATTATATTTGAATACATTCAATGGATTGAGTGACACATCAAGGAAAACACTGTCAAAATTAATGGAAACACAGACAAAACTCTGCAATTTAGGAAAAAAGTACAAGAACAAATTGACAAAATAAACAAAAAATTTAAAATGATACAAAAACAACAACTAGAAACCAGGAAGATTAATACTATGGTTTCAGAAATAGGTAACACCTTGAATGGCCAAAGTGTAGAATCAAATCAATAGAAAACAGAGTTAATGAGACTGAAGACAAATATCCCAAAACTACTTTGTTAAGGGATCAATCGGAAAAAAAAAAATCAAAACAACAAGGAGAAAGCCTAAAATTCATGTGGGATGCTAAGAGGAATAACTTATGTGTAATTGGAATTCCAAAACAAGAAGAGACAAATAAAACCACAGAGAAAATAGTCCAAGATTTGTTGGAAGAGAATTTCCCTAATATGATGAAAGATGAGAACATATCCATTCAAAAAGTTCAATGAACCTCAAACAGGTTAGACCCCAAAAGATCACCAAGATATATCATCATCAAACTCACGAAAACCAAAAAAA
>NW_006925078.1:0-3030 GCF_000298275.1 Orycteropus afer afer | reverse complement strand
AAAACCCTGAAAAAACTTCTTCCAACTGAGAATTATATAGCCAGCAAAATTGTCCCTCAAATATGAGGGTGAAACTAGGACATTTTCAGATAAGCAGAAATTAAGGGAATTTGTTAAAACCAGACTAACCTTATAAGATATGTTAAAGGCAGTCCTCAGACAGAAACAACCACCAACAATTAGCATACACGATGACATAACCTAGAAAACCAACGCCCTTATGTTTTTGTTGATGTTAGGTGCCGTTGAGTCATCTCCAGCTCATAATGACCCTATGTACAGTGGAATGAAACACTGCCCAATCCTGTGCCAGCTCCATGATCTTTGCTATATCTAAGACCATTGTTGCAGCCACTATGTCAATATATCTCATTGAGGGCTGTGGTAGTTACTTTTGTGTGTCAAATTGGCTGGGCCTGGTAGAGTGGCTGGGCAGCTGGTGATAGTTAATCCCCATGAGGAGACTGACAACTCCATGGTGGGATCTACTACAAGCAGCTGAGTAACTCCCTTTGGGATGTAGTCTGCTTCCTGAATATAAGGAAAAGCCTCGGGAATGGTCTCTAGCCTATGGCATGCTTGGACCCTTCATGTAGCTGTGGCATTGCTCAGCAGCCTGCTATGCTCTGCTGACCTTGGGAATTACAATGGACTTAAGTTAATGGCCTGTCGTGTGGTTTGGTAACATCGGGACTGTGCCTTTTTACTTGTCAATCTTGGGGCTTCTCAGCCTCAGCAGCCAGCAGCTGTCTGAGTGAAGAAACACCTCTAGCTCCAGTGGGCCAGGAGCAGGAGGCAGAACTGGACCCCAAGGTTGAGGGGCTTTCACCCAGCCCCTAGAGCCTGGCACTTTGAACTTGGACTTAAAGCCTCCAAATTGTAAGAATAAACTCGTGTTTGTTAAGGCCATCCCATTTGTGGTATATTTCTTATCAGAGCAGCACCAGGTAACCAGAACAAGGGCCTTCCCCTCTTTTGTTGACCCTCCACTTTACCAAGCATGATATCTCTCTCCAGGGAATAATCTCTTCTTACAGCATGACCAAAGTATGTGAGACAAAGTCTGGCCATCTGGGCTTCCAAGGAGCATTCAGGCTGCACTTCCTCCAAGACGGATTTGTTTGTTCTTTTAGCAGTCCATGATATTTTCAATATTCTTTGACAGCACAACTCAGAAGCATCAACTCTTCTTTGGTCTTTCTTATTCATTGTCTAGCTTTCACATGTGTATGAGGAGATTGAAAATATAATGGCTTGTGTCAGGCACATCTTAGTCCTCAAGGAGACATCTTTGCTCTTCAGCACTTGAAAGAGGTCTTTCGAAGCCAATTTGCCCAGTGCTACACATTGTCTGATATCTTGACTGTTGCTTCCATTGACATTGATTGTAGAACCAAGTAATATGAAGTCTTTGACAACCCCAATCTTTGCTCCATTTATCATGATGCTGTTTATTGGTACAGTTGTGAGGAATTTTGTTTTCTATATATTGAGGTGTAATCCATACTGCAGATTGTAGTCTTCCATCTTCATCAGTAAGTGTTTCAAGTCATCCTCACTTTCAGCAAGGAAAGTTGTGTCATCAGAGTACTGTACATTGTTAATGATTCTTCCTCCAATCCAGATGCTATGTTCTTCATATAGTCCAGATTCTCAGATCATTTGTTCAGTGTAAAAATTGAATAAATATGGTGAAAAGATACAACCCTGACACACTCCTTTCTTGATTTTAAACCATGCAGTATCCCCTTTTTCTGTTCAAACAACAGCCTCTTGGTCTATGTACAGGTTCCTCATGAGTATAATTAAGTGTTCTGGAATTCCCATTCTTCTCAATGTTATCCAAAATTTGTTATGATCCACAAATTGAATGCTTTTGCATAGTCAATAAAACACAAGTAAACATCTTTCTGGTATTCTTGGCTTTGAGCCAAGATCCATCTGACATCAGCAACAGTATCCCTCATTCCATGTCCTCTTCTGAATCCAGCTTGCATTTATGGAAATTCTCTGTCAATATACTACTGGAACCATTTTTGAAATATCTTCAGTACGATTTTACTTGCATGTAAAATTAATGATATTGTTCGATAATTTCCACATTCTGTGAGATCACCTTTCTTTGGAATAGGTACAAACACGGATCTCTTCCAGTCAATTGGCCAGGTAGCTGTCTTCCAAATCTGTTGGTATAACCAAGTGAGTGCCTCCAGTGCAGTATCCTTTTGTTGAAACATCTCAATGGGTATTTCATCAATTCCTGGAGCCTTATTTTTTGCTACTTCCTTCAATGCAGCTTTGACTCCTTCCTTCAGTATCATTGGTTCTTGATCATATGCCACTTCCTGAAATGGATGAACATCGAGCAATTCTTTTTGGTACAGCAACTCTGTGTACTCCTTCCATCTCCTTTTAATGTTTTCTGCATCATTCAATATTTTGTGCATAGAATCTTTCAATATTGCAACTCGAGGCTTAATTTTTTTTCTTCACTTATAGAACTATCCAAAGTAAAATAAGCTTACAAGACTGCAAAATGGGAACCAGAGACATCAATTGGGATATGAGGACAACAACAAATGAAAAAGAGGGAATAAATTATAGTTACAGAAATTCTAAATCATGAGGAAGTTAAGAGAATTGTGAGATAAACCAGACTCTTTTCAACTTTGGAAGAAAATAATAAATCACAGGGTAGCCTTAAAGAAAAATAATACACCATTGCACCAAAATGAAAAAGAGGACAAGTACAAATACTTAGCAAATACTAAAACAATAGGAACGAAGGAAATGAAAACACAATTCATAAACAAAATGAGCTCAGCACAGAAAATTATATGGAACAAAGAAATCAGCAACACCATGAAAAAACATATAAAATGAAAGCAACAAATTCATATTTGTTGATAAATATACTGAAAGTAAATGGATTAAATCAGTACTCAAGAGATGGAGAGTTGCAGACTAGCTAAGAAAATAAGACCCATAAATATGCTGTCTACAAGAGACTCACCATAGACATAAAGATAA
>NW_006925077.1:2120-11572 GCF_000298275.1 Orycteropus afer afer | reverse complement strand
AGGAAATATAAAATGAACATAGCCTTTGGCCTAACAGGAAGAAAAGCCTCTCCATGTTATATGTGAGAAAACTACAGCAGACACAGATTAAGACTAGCTAGATAGCTGCTGCATCACCAGAATGTGAACACAGGTTTATCTGGCTAATTTTAACTTTTCAGTAAAAGATTAGTTAAGTCACCCAATATTTTGCACAGTTTTTGGTCCCAACATTTTATTATGAAAGTTTTCAAATACACAGAGAAGTTGAAATTTTTTATAGAGAACACCATGTTCGAGTGCTGAGTAAGCACTTCAGGCTACAGCTTACATTTTTTACTATACATGCTTTATTTCATCTTTCTATTCATGTACCCATTCCTCCATCAATTCATCTTATTTTGTTGTCATTTATTTCAAAGTTGCAGGCATTACTATTCTTTCCCCTAATACTTCAGCACACACGGTATTAATTGGAGTTTAATATTTGTTTATGGCTCTTTTTTTTAGTTCTGAGGTAAAATTTGCATCAGATGAAATGCACAGATCTTAAGAGTTCTGCTTGGTGAGTTACACCTGTGTACCCCAAACCCCCATCAAGATAAAAACATCATTACCACTCCAGAAAGTCCCTGCATGTTATAGATGGCATTTCATCCCAAAAAAAAGGTGTTGTAAATCCTAGTGTCTATGCCTGTGGTTATAATCTTACATGGGAATGGATTATCTTTGTTATGATAATGAGTCAGGACTAGATTAGGGTGTATTTTGAGTCAATCTCTTTTGAGATATAAGGGAGATTAAACAAACAAACAAAAGAAGCAGAGATGGGGTAAAATAGATGCCAAGACACTTGAAGCTCTCCAAAGAACCAGGAAGCAGAAGCATTCAGACCTCTAGCCTCCTAAACTGTGAGGAAGGAGCTCTGGTAGCGTAGTGCCTAAGGCACTTGACTACTAACCAGAAGGCTGGTGGTTCAAACCCACCAGCCACTCCTCAGAAGGAAGATGGGGCAATCTACTTCCATAGTGATACTGCCTCGGAAACCCAAGGAGGGGTCGCTATGAGTCAGGTCTGACTCAACGGCACATAACAACAACAAACTGTGAGGAAATTTGTTTGTTAAAGCCATCCACCTGTGGTATCTCTGTTACAGCAGCACTAGAACCAAGACACTGCATGACCCTTCATACTCTTACTTGCAACCCCAACCCCAAAGGCATTTTCCACGAAGATTAGGTCTGCTTGCTCTAGAATTTTATATTAATGGAATCTAACACTATGTTCTCTTTTATCAGGCCTTTTCATCCTGAATAGTGTTTGAGATTCATCCATGTCATTGTATATATCAGTCATTTGTTCTTTTTTTATTGCTGAGTAGGAATCCAGTATATACATTTTACAATTTGTTTATTTTCCTATTGATGAACAACTGGGTTATTTCCAGTTTTTGGATATTATGAATCAAGCTGCAGTGAACAATTCATTGTACAAAGTGTTTTTTTTTTATGGACATCCTCCAGGATAAACGTGGTACAAGTTTGAGTGTTCTGAGTTTCCGTAATTATGGACTGAATTGAAGATGGTATATTTTTAGAAAGTTAAAAATTTGGCTGAAAGGGCAACAGGCAAAACTATTGTTGCATCCAGTAAACTGAGAATGTTGGATGCAACAATAGTTTTGCCTGTTGCCCTTTCAGCCAAATTTTTGTACAAAGCAGGACAAGCATGAGCACACATGTGTTGTGTTACTATAATGGATTAGGGGCTGTTTAGATCATTTGAGGTTTCAGCTTGCTGCTGATGAGAATGTAGATGTTTTTCTGCTTGCAAACAGCATATAATACCCATTGACATCGAGTCAATTCTGACTCATAGTGACCCTATAGGACAGACTAGAACTGCCCCCACAGGGTTTCCAAGGAGCTCTGGTGGTGTAGTCAAGGTATTTGGCTGCTAATCAAAAGCTCGGTGGTTTGAACCCACCAGTCACTCCACAGAAGAAAGATGTGGCAGTCTGCTTCCATGAAGATGTACAGCCTTGGAAAGCCAGTGGGGGGGTCGCTGTGAGTCAGAATCGACTCAAATGCAGTGGGTTTCATTTTTGTTTGATTTATCTTTATAGAAGCAAACTGCCACATCTTTGTCCCACAGAGTGGCTGGTGGGTTCAAACTGTTGACCTTTTTCAGTTAGCAGCCAAGCTCTTAAACACTGTGCCACCAGGGTGCCTTCCGTACATTATAACATTATATATATATATAAACTTTTTATTGTGATATAATAGGCTCAATAACTACTGTTGAGTATATTAAATAAAGGCACCTTACCAGCAGGAATTTAGATTTGTGTACCAGTTACTCAAATAGAGTTAGGAGAGACAGTAACCTAAATGGCATATTTTAGGAACACCTACCCAAACATGCTTCAAGATCTGCCTTAGAAAAATTACTAAGATGCCATGCTGCTTATCAAACCACTATAGAATTTGAAGGAATTGACTGAGGAATGTAACAGTATCTATTAAATTAAACCATCTGCAGTACTGTCATACTGCAGTGGGTTGGATATTGCTATGTCACTGGTATTTCAAATGGCAGCAGGGTCACTTATGGTGGACAAGTTTCAGCAGAGCTTCTAGATTAAGATGGACTAGGAGGAAAGACCTGGTGATCTATTTTGAAAAATTAGGCAATGAAAACCCTATGGATGACAACAGAATATTGTTAGATTTAGTGCTGGAAGATGAGCCTCCGAGGTTGGAAGGCACTTAAAATACACAGAGGCCACAACAATGGACTTGAGCATACCAACAACCTTGAAGATGATACAGGCCTGGGCAATGTTTTCTTCATTTACACATGGGGTCACCATGAGTTGGAGCAGATTCAATGGTAGCTAACAACAACAATATTAAATTAAAATGTAGTATTTCTCATGTACCAGCAATTCCAGTTTTTAGTATCTAACCTAAAGAAACATAAGAGAGCACAAAGAGACAGAGACAAAGATGTTAAGGTCAGAATTGTTTGTAATGGTCAAATTGGATACAGTTTAAGTGTCTCTTAGGAGGGGATTGGTTAAATTAACTTCTTCAAATTTTGTTTTATAAGCCCAAAACCTCTTTACAGCCTTTTGTTATGGTCTAAAATAGGGTCTTCGTTTTCTACTTTTGCTATAACAAAATACCACAAAATGAGTGGCTTTAAAGAACTGAAATTTAGTGTCTCACAGTTTTGGTTGATTCCTTCTTAGGTTTTGAGGAAGAAACTGTCTCATGCCTCTCTCCTAGCTTCTGGAGGCTGACAGCAATGTTTAGCATTCCTTAGCTTGTACATGCAGCTACATGTGGCACCTGTTCCCTAGGTATCCATGTGTCTATTCTCTTTTAAAATGATGCCGCTCAAATGGGATTTGGACCCACTGTATTCCAGTAGGATCACATGTTAACTGTTAACATCTTCAAAGATCCTATATACCAAACTAAGTCATGTACATAGGTACCAGGGATTAAGACTTCAGCATATTTATTTGGGGACACAATTCAATCCACTAAAAGGTAGGATTGACTTCCCACTGCTGTTATTCTCTGAAATCTTAATATCCCTCAGTGCTGGCCTTCAATAAAATCTCTTCATTTAACTGTTTGTTTTCTGGAGAGACCTTGGCTGATAAACTCTATCTAAAGTATGATACCATTTTTATAAAGCTTAAGCCAAGGAAACTAAGCAATATATTAAGGGAATCCTACATTTCTCCTAAGACTATTTGCCAAAAGCAAAGTAAAGGCCTGATAAACACGAAGTTCTGGCTACTAGTTGCCTCCAGGGCCAGCAAGGAGTAAGATTGGGATGGACATGTGGGTACCTTCAACAATGTTAATAATGTTCGTATTCTTAAGTTGGATGGTAGATTCAAGGAAGTTCGTTTTATTTTATTTCTATAGAGACCTTTTAATCTAGCCTTATTGTTCCTAGGTGCTGTCGAGTCAGCTCTGACCCATAACAATCCTATGCACAACAGAATGAAACACTGCCCAGTCCTACACCATCTTTACAATGTTTGCTATGCATGAGCTCATCGTTGCAGCCGTTGTATCAATCCATCTTGTTGAGGGTCTTGCCCTTTTTTGCTGACCCTCTATTTTACCAAGTATAATACCCTTCTCCAGGGACTGGTCCCTTCTGACAACTTGACCAAAGTACCTAAGATGAAGTCTAGCCATTCTTTCTTCTAAGAAGCTTTCTGGCTGTACTTCTTCCCAGACAGATTTGTTCATTCTTCTAGCAGTCCATGGTATTTTCAATATTCTTCACTAACACCACAATTTGAATTCATCAGTTCTTCAATCTTCGTTATTCATTGTCCAGCTCTTGCGTGCATATCATGGCTTGGGTCAGGCTCACCTTACTCTTCAAAGTGACATCTTTGTTTTTAACGCTTTAAAAAAGGTCTTTTGCTGCAGATTTGCCCATTGCAACATGTCCTCTAATTTCCTGATTGCTGCCCTCATGAGCATTGATTGTGGATCTGAGTAAAATGAAGTCCCTGACAACTTCTCTATTTTTTGTGATGTTGTTCATTGGTTCAGTTCTAAAGATTTTTGTTTCCTTTGTGTTGAGGTGTAATCCATACTGAAGGCTGTAGTCTTGTGTGTGTGTGTGCTTTAGGTGAAAATTTACAGAGTGGAATTTGTTTTACATTCAACATTTCATGTACATTTGGTTTCACTCCCCAATTACTATCCCCAACCCTAAACACTCTCCTCCTCTCCCTTCCCAGTAACCACCCCCCAAAGGCTGTAGTCTTTGATCTTCATCAGCAAGTGCTTTATGTCATCTTCACTTTCAGCAAACAAGGTTGTATCATCTGCATATTACAGATTGCTATAAGTCTTCCTCCAGTCCTAATGCTGTGTTCTTCATATAGCCCTGCTTCTTGATTATTTGTTTAGCATGCAAATTGAATAAGTAGGATGAAAGGATATAACGCTGGCACATACCCTTACTGATTTTAAACTATTCAGAATCCCCTTGTTCTATTCAAATAACTGTCCCTTTGTCTATGCACAAATTCCTCATGAGCACTATTAAGTGTTCTGGAATTCCCATTCTTCACAATGTTATCCACAATTTGTTATGATCCACAGAGTTGAATACCTTTGCATAATCAATAAAACACAGGTAAACATCTTTCTGCTATTCTTTGGATCTTCAGCCAAGATCCATCTGACATCAGCAATGATATCACTTGTTCCACACCCTCTTCTGAATCTGGCTTGAATATTTGGTAGTTTCTTGTTGATGCAATTGTTTTTGAATTATCTTCAGCAAAATTTTACTTTGTGTTATATTAATGATTAGCACAATAATTTCCACCTTCTGTTGGATCACTTTTCTTTGGAATGGGCACAGATATGGATCTCTTCCAGTCAGTTGGCCAGGTAGCTATCTTACAAATTTCTTGGCATAAAGAGTGAGCACCTTCAGTGCTGCATCCATTTGTTGAAACATCTCAATGGGTGTTCCATCAATTCCTACAGCCTTGTTTTTAACCAATTCCTTCAGTGCAGTTTGGACTTCTTCCTTTAATACCATTAGTTCTTGATCATATGCTACCTCCTCATGGTTGAATGTTGACCAAGTTTTTTTGCTGCAGTGGCTCTGGGTATGTCTTCCATTTTCTTTTGACACTTCCTGTACTATTCAACATTTTGCCCACAGAATCTTTTAATATTGCAATTTGAGGCTTGAGAAATGCTGAGTGTGTTCTTCTTCCCTTCAAGTTTTCTAATTCCAGGTCTTTGCACATTTCATTATAATTGACCTTGTCTTCTTGAGCTCTTTGAAATCTTCTGTACAGTTCTTTTATCTCATCATTTTTTTCCTATTCATTTTAGCTACTCTCCATTCAAGAGCAAGTTTCAGAGTCTCTTCTGACTTCCATTTTGCTTTTTTCTTCCTTTCCTGTCTTTTTAATGATCTCTTGCTTCCTTCATGTATGATATTCTTGATGTCATCCCACAACACCATCTGGTCTTTGGCCATTGGTGTTCAACACTCTTTAAATTCAGGTGTGATAATCTCGTGGACTTGTTTTAATTTTCTTCAACATCAACTTGAACTTGCATATGAGCTATTGATGGTCTATTCCACAGTCAGCTCCTGGCCTTGTTTTGGCTGAAGATATTGAGCTTTTCCATCACCTTTTTCTACAGATGTAGTCAGTTTAATTCCTTTGTATTCTGTTGGCAAGGTCCACGTGTATAGTCTCCATTTATGTTGTTGAAAAAAGGTATTTGCAATGATTAAGTTGTTGGTCTTACAAAATTCTCTCATGTGGTCTCCAGCATCATTTCTATTACCACGACCATATTTTCTAACAATCAATGCTTCTTCTCTGTTTCAACTTTTGCATTCCAATCATTAGTAATTATCAATACATCTTGATTGCATGTTTGGTCAATTTCAGAAGTTGGTTTAAAAAAAAAAAAAAGACTTCAATTTCTTCATCTTTGGCTTTAGTAGTTAGTGTGTAAATTTGAATAATAGTTTAACTCGTCTTCCTTGTAGGCATATGGATATTATCCTGTTCTTACTGGGGACTGGCAGGTCTCACTTTGCATGGCTATAGAGACTTGGTGTCAGTGAAAACTAAAGAAGAATCTTCATTTAGTTGGCCAAGTAAAGCAGCTCATCGGGACCTGTTATTATTGTTGTTAGGTGCTGTCGAGTTGCGACTTATAGCGACCCCATGCACAGCAGAATTAAACACTGCCAGATCCCATGCCAGCTCCATGAACCTTGCTATTCTTGAGCCCACTGTCGCAACCACCATGTCAATCCATCTCGTCGAAGGCATTCCCCTCTTCGTCGACCCTCCACCTTCTCCATCCTTCTCCAGGGAATGGTCCCTTCTGACAACATGACCAAAGTAGGTGAGATGAAGTCTGGCCATTCTTGCTTCCAAGGAGCATCGGCTGCACTTCCTCCAGGACAGATCTGTTAGTTCTTTTAGCAGTCCATGGTACCTTCAGCATTCTTCGCCAGCACCACAACTCAAAAGCATCAACTCCTCTTCGGTCTTCCTTATTCATTGTTCCTTATTCATTGACCTGCATTGCTAAAATTGCTCTCTGAACAAAAGTGGCTAAGGATTTTATGGATAGGGGTTTTGGCAGGCTTCTCTAGGGAGAACATAGTGCTGATTGATGTGTCTAAAAAGGTGGTCTCGTGATTGTCCCCGTTCTCTGTGCATGCCCAATTCATTTGCACATGCTGGCTTTGACCAGAAAGCATGGAACTTGGCAAGTGGAGGGGACAAGATGATGGAATTTCCCCCCATGTTGGTGATAAGCCTCCTAGACTATCAAACTGGCTTCTTCCATGCACGCTCTTGCAGTCAGGACCTGTTTTGGGCAGATTGCCAACTCCAGCTTCTTCTTTCCTCTTTATGGCTCAGTGTTCCCTAGTAAGGAGAGACTCAAAAACTGGAAATTAGTGTCATGCATGTTGGGTGGTTACAAAATGTGAAACTGGTGCTCATGTCAGCAAGGCTAGCTTTACCTCCATGTCTCTATGCTAGTAATTCTTTAAGAGGGAGAGCCTCTAGCTATGGAAGTAAAATAGAATGTTACTAGGGGGAAGGAGACTTAGGTTGTTCCTAGCTGGAGAATTTCCACTGCTATATTGTTTGTCTCACTATCACTGATAGCACTATACTTCAGGATAGATCTTGAAATGTTCTTTTTGACCATGAATATGACACCATTCCTCTTTGTCATACCCAAGATAGTAAATCATGATTATCTGATTCAAAATGGGCAATACCAGTCCATTTCAGTTCACTAATCCCTAAGATATCGATCTTCATACATTCCATTTCATTGTTTACAACTTCCAATTTTCCTTGATTCATACTTCATATATAGTCAGTGTTCCGATTTTTTTTTTTTTTTTATTGTGATCTGGGTGAAAATTTACAGAGAAAATTCACTTTCCATACAGCAGTTCACATACACTTTGTCTCATGACATTGACTATAATTTACCCCAATGCAACAGATCCCCTCCCACTTCCTCCGGATAGTTACCTCTTCCCTGTGTCCATCCCTCCATGCACTCCTGCCCCTTCTTTCTCTCATGATTGTTCTCTCCAAGGAGTGTATCTACATCAGGTAAATGTTCAACTCATATGCCTGTCTTTTGTGTGGCTGGAAGCCACAGGTGTGGCTTCAATTCCAGACCTGAAGGGCAGCTAGAGGCCATAGTCTCAGTGGTTCCACCAGGTTCTATCAGACCAGCAAAACTGCCCCCCCTTTTTTGCCCCTAATGATTTTGAGTTTTGTTCTACATTGTTCTCCTTCTCTATCCAGGATCTCCTACATAGAACCCCCTCCAAGTGGTTGACAGTGGTAGCCAGGTACCATTTAGTCCTTCTGGTCTCATAGTCATATAGGCTGAGTATCTCATAGTACACCAGTCTCTAAGACTAATTGTTTCCATGAATCTTTGGTTTACTTCTTTCTTCTTTGCTCTGGAAGAGGAGAGACCCATCGTTGCAGCTACATGGCTGCTTGCAAGCTTTTAAGATCCCAGTCACTACTTGCCAAAGTAGGAGGTGGAACAATGTTTTGTGTCGAATGTTATGCCAACTGAGCTTGATGCCCCCTGTGACTATGGTCCCAAGCCCACTGGTTCAACTATTCGATGCTCTGGGTAGCTGGCTGTGACCAAGAAGTGACTACAAACTTGTCCCTTGTCAGCTCTACTATACACCTGATAATTCTTACAGATCATACAAATAAACTTAGAGGACCATTGTCTGCCAACCCTATACATGGTCTTGGGTACACTCCCCGCTGCACAGACATACCTATAGTTCAGCCTATCCACCCATCTATCCACCTGTATACCCATGTTTGCCTTCACTGACAACGCAGTACTGTATGTACAAAAGGGTTCATCTTTGCTGTCTGTACCTCTCACGTATCTCTCTGTGTCTTTCTCTTCCTCAATGCCACCATGTTGATCACTCACATTTAGTACATTGCCCTTCTCTTCACCCAAATCAGTACTCATCTCTACCTATCTAACTGTGTTCCCTCCCCTCCCCTCCCAGCCCTGGTAACCAACAAAGAAAATTTCCTTCCATAGATGAACCATTTCTTGACTTTTTTTTAATTATTATTTTATTTTATTTATTTTTTTAATTTATTGTGATTTGGGTGAAGATTTACAGAGCAAATTCACTTTCCATACAGCAGTTCATATATACTTTGTCTCATATCATCGACCACAGTTTACCACAATGCAACAGCTCCCCTCCACTTCCTCCCCATAGTTACCTCTTCCCAGTGACCATACCTCCATACTTTCCTGTGCCCTGAGCTGTCTCCCTGTGCATAAGCAGCCCTTCCTTCTCCCATGATTGTTCTCTCCAGGGCATGTGTCTACTTGAGGTAAATGTTTAACTCA
>NW_006925077.1:0-1280 GCF_000298275.1 Orycteropus afer afer | reverse complement strand
AACTCAGTACTGTATGTGCAAAAGAGTTCATATTTGTTGTCTGTACTTCCCATGTACCTCTCTATGTCTTTCTCATCCTCAATGCTGCCATATTGATCACTCACATTTGGTACATTGCCCTTTTCTTCACCCAAATCAATATTCATCTCTATCTAACTAACAGCGTTCCCTCCCCTCCCCTCCCACCCCTGGTAGCCAACAAAGAAAATTTCCTTCCACAGATAAACCATTCCTTGACTTTTACAATAATGGACTAATACAATATTTGTCCTTCTGTGACTGACTTATTTCACTCAGCATAAAGTCTTCCAAGTTCATCCATGTTATGGGATGTTTTGCAGATTCTACCTTATTCTTTAGGGTTGCATAGTATTCCATTGTGTGTATGTACCATAGTTTGGTTATCCATTCCTCATTTTCATCTTTTGGCTATTGTAAATAGTGCTGTGCACATGGGTGTGCATATGTCTGTTCTAGTCATCGCTCTCACTTCTTTAGGATATATACCTAGTAATGGAATGGCTGGGTCATATGGTGTTTCTAATTCCAACTTTTAAGGAATCACCATACTGCTTTCCACAGTGGTTGTATCATTTTACAGTCCCACCAGCAGAGTATGAGAGTCCCAATCTCTCCACATCCTTGCCAGCATTTGTTATTCTCTGTCTTGTTGAACTTTGCTACTAGTGCTGGAGCAAGATAGTATCTCATTGTTGTTTTGATTTTCATCTCTCTAATAGTTAATGATTGTGAGCATTTCTTCATGTTTGTTGGCCGCTTGAATATCCTCCTTGGTGAAGTGTCTATTCATGTCTTCGGCCCATTTTTTAACTGGATTGTCTTTTTGTTATTGAGGTGTTGGAGTTTTCTATAAGTTCTAGAGATAAGTCCCTCATCAGATATGTCATTGCCAAATATTTTTTCCCAAACTGTAGGCTCTCTTTTGGAAAAGCCTTTGGAAGCACCTAAAAATTTAATTTTTAGAAGGTCCCATTCATCTAGTTTCTCTTCTGCTGTTTATGAATTTTGGGTTATGATTGATAGTCTATTTATGCCATATACTAGGGCCCTTAAATTTACCCCTAGTTTTTCCTTGAGGAACTTTATAGTTTTAGGTTTCACATTTAAGTCTTTAATCCATCTGGAGTTAGTTTTTTTGTATGGTGTGAGGTACAGATCTTGTTTTATTTTTCTGCAAATGGATCTCCAGTTTTGCCAGCACCATTTATTAAAAATTCTCTTCCCCATTTAATGGATTTTGGCTGTTTTTCTGGGTTATC
>NW_006925076.1:11417-11939 GCF_000298275.1 Orycteropus afer afer | reverse complement strand
AGGAGCTGGTTTCCGGAAGTCGATGGGCAGGCTTTCCTTGCTAGTCTCTCTTGGTCTGCAATCTCCACTTAAACCCGTCCACCACGGGCGACCCTACTGGTGTTTGAAATCCCTGTGGTGCACTATGGGGGCTCTGGTGGCGTACTGCCTATGGCATTTGACTGCTAACCAGAAGGCTCGCAGTTCAAACCCACCAGCCACGCCTCAGAAGGAAGACTGTTTTGCAATCTACTTCTGTAGAGATAGCACCTTGGAAACCCAAGGAGGGGTCACTAGGAGTTGGAACTGACTCAACAGCAGTGAGTTTGGCTTTTGGTTTTGAGGTCCCACCATCAAGGTGCCACAGACTGACAGTGGGTTGAATACCTTGGTCTGGCCAAAACACCCTGAGAGGGGATGCCAGCCCCTTCCCTCTCAAGGGGGGTGGGTGGAATAACAAATCTAAACAAGTCTTGTCTTGGGGAGCCTCAAAGGTTTTTTTTTGGGTTTTTTTTTTTTTTTTTTTAAATAACATCTCCTTTG
>NW_006925076.1:8953-9936 GCF_000298275.1 Orycteropus afer afer | reverse complement strand
GAACCCAGGTCTCTCATGTAGAAGCCAAGGATTCTCCCACTCAGCTACCACAGCCTCACTGTGATCGCTTAAATCAAACACACGTGCTGCCGTAGAGTTGATTCTGACTCATAGCTACCCCCATTGGCTTTTCGAGGCGGTAAATCTTTATGGAAGTAGAATGTCCCATCTTCCTTCCATGGAGTGGCTGGTGGGTTTGAACCACCAGCCTCTGGTTAGCAGTCAAATGCCTTAGGCACTATGCCACCAGAGCTGTGATAAATTAGAGGCCTATCATCATTGCCACAACTGCCTCCCTGGTCTTCACATCTCACTTCTCTTCTTCTCTTTCCAGGACCTTGTCTCTAGCTCTCACCTTCCAGGACCTTTCCAACTTTTCCTCTTGCTTGCATCTTCCAGGACTTTTCCAACCTTCTCTCTTCCCCTTATCTTCCAGGACTTACAGCCCAAAGTACCATTGTATCTCTTCATGGCACCCAGAGGAAAGCAAAGACAGCGTTCCATTCCACAGGGACCCAGGAATTCTGGCTGATGGGATCTGACCTCATCCATTTCCTCCACTCTCCCCAAGGTCCCTACCTCCCTACTTCCCTCCATGGGGCACCTCTGCCCCCCTCATGGTCCCTGTGGCCCCATTCTCTCCCTCCAGGGCTCTGCTGCCTTTCAATAACTCCAGCACATTCCATGGCCATCCCTTTGCCTTTGCTGTGTCTCCTTTGGGGATAGTCCTCCTGACAATATCTGTTCACCAGCCTCCTGCTTCTCCCTCGGCCATCAGCTCAGGCATCCCCTGCTTGGAGAGCTGTCCCCAGCTGCCCCCTGGACCTCCCCATCACATGTGCTCAGAGCTTATCAGCATGAGACAGTCTTCATGCATCAACATGTCCTTGCCATCAGCCCACACCACCCCGTCGTTCAGTTCAGCACCTCACCCACTCGCCGTTACTGCAGATTTCCTTTCCGGGAATGCTCCTACTCTAACA
>NW_006925076.1:4318-5558 GCF_000298275.1 Orycteropus afer afer | reverse complement strand
TGTTGAGTCATTCTGACTTCAGATGTCCTGTGGGGCAGCGTACAATTGCCCCATAGGGTTTTCTTTTTCTTTTTTAATTGTGTGTGTGTGTGTGTGTGATTTCAGTGAAAGTTGACAGACCGAATTCACTTTCCAGACAGCAGCCCACATACACTTTGTCTCATGACATTGACCGCAATCTCCCACAATGCAACAGCTCCCTGCCCACTCCCTCCCCACAGTCACCTCTTCCCTGTGTCCTTCCCTCCGTGCACTCCTGCTCCCTGAGCTGTCTCCCTGTGCACACACAGCCCTTCTTTCTCCCACGATTGATCTCTCCAAGGAGTGTATCTACCTCAGGTACATGTTTAACTCACATGCCTGTACATTGTTTGGCTGGAAGCCCCAGGTGTGGGTTCAATTCCAGACCTGCAGGGCAGCTAGGGGCCACAGTCTCAGTGGTTGCATCTGGCTCTATCAGACCAGCAAACCTGGTCCCTCCCCTTTTTTAAAAATAATTTAGAGTTTTGTCCCACATTGTTCTCCCTCTCTATCCAGGATCTCCTCCCTAGATCCCCCTCTGAGTGGTTAACAGTGATAGCCGGGCACCATCTAGTTCTTCTGGTCTCATAGTCGTATAGGCTGAGGATCACATGGTGGACCAGTCACTAGGACGAATTGTTTCCATGTGTGTTTGGTTTTCCTCATTCTTCTTTGCTGTGGATGTGGAGAGACCCATTGTTGCATCCAGATGGCAGCTTGCAAGCTTTTAAGATCCCAGCCACTCCTCGCCACAGGAGGATGCGGAACAATGTATTGTGTAGTGTGTTATGCCAATTGAGCTTGATGGCCTCTGGGACCATGGTCCCCATCGGCTTTTCTTGGCTGCCATCTTTACAGGAGAAAGACCTCACTGTATCTTTAATAATAGAATACAAACTACCACCAAAAAGTTTATTGTAACATTAAAATGTGTGTGTGTGTTTAAAATTAACCAGGCTCATTTAGGGCTTCACCGTGGGTCCCGTTCCACATCACTATTTATCATGCCTGGATTTCATTGAAAAATAGGGTCAGCCATAATTTTTTTTATCATGGAACCCTGAGATGGGGCATACTGGGATTATGTACGTCATCCTGGTAAGATGTAACTCCCAGATTTGATTTCTTTAAAAAACAAAATGAAAAAGAGGACTTTTAGAAACAAGGAAGGGCAAATGGGAAGGGAAACACTATTTATTTGTTTAGGGGGAAATAAATG
>NW_006925076.1:2088-3183 GCF_000298275.1 Orycteropus afer afer | reverse complement strand
TTTTTTTTTTTTTTTTTTTTATGGTTTTGAGTTTTATTTCACATTGTCCTCCACCCTACCCACGATGTCATGCCCTGAGCCCTCTCTGAGTGGTTGACAGTGGTAGCTGGGCACCATCTAGTTCTTCTGGTCTCATGGTCACGTACACTGAGTTTTTCATAATCTACCAGCCCCTTGGTCTAATTGTTTCCAAGCATCTTTGGTTTTCTTCATTCTTCTTTGCTCTGGATGAGGAGAGACGCATTGTTGCATCTAGATGGCTGCTTGCCCGCTTTTAAGATCCCAGTTGCTACTCACCAAAGTAGGACATGGAACAATGTTTTTGTGTAGTATGTGATGCTCATTGAGCTTGATATCCCCTGCGACCATGGTCTCAAGCCCTCAGGTCCAACAACTGCCTCTGTCAGTGTGGTTGGCTGTGGCTAAGAAGTTATTATAACTTTGCTCCCTGTTAGTTCTATTCATAAGGACATTGTTACCGCACCCACAAATACGTATGCAGAGGTATCATCTGCCAAACTTGTCCTCTGTCCATTTTTGTTGATAAAGTTTTATTGGGACACATTCATGCCTATTAGTTTATATACTGCAAAACTGACGGTTTATAATCTATACATTTTATGGCCCACAAAACTGATGGTATTTACTCTCTGGCCCCTACAGGCAAAGTGTGCCAGCCCAGCCTCAATGATGTTTCAATGCAGCCTTCTAATTATGAAAGGGCGCCTTGCTGGTACAAGAGATAGGCACTTGCTGCTAGCTTAAAGGTCTGCAGTGTCAACCCAGTCCCTGGGAAAAGACTTGGAAATCTCTTCCTGTAAAAACTGCAGCCCAAGGAACCCTACGGAGCAGTTCCATATTGGAATCAGCTCTATGGGAGGGGCTTTGCTTCCAGGAGCCCTGGTGGCGCAGTGCCTAAGGCACTTGACTGCTAACCAGAAGGCTGGCAGTTCAAACCCACCACCCACTTCTTGGGAAGAAGATAGGGCAGTCTACTTCCATAGTGATACCGCCCTAGAAACACAAAGAGGGGTCGCTAGGAGTTGGATTTGACTCAACAGCAGTGGGGTGTTTTTTTTTTTTTTATTTTTTTTT
>NW_006925076.1:0-1226 GCF_000298275.1 Orycteropus afer afer | reverse complement strand
GGTAAGGAAAAGGCTAAAAAGGAGGTTCAAATCCACTCAAATGTGTCTTGAAAGAAAGAGCTGTCAATGTGCTTTCCCAAGCAGCCAGTGAAAGTTCTGTGGGTCACAACAGAGCACGGCCAGATGTAGGACTAGAAGCAGAGTCCTCTGGGTTGGAAGGCACTCACTGATGGATTCACAGACAACGACAATGGTGAGGACAGTGCCGGACAGGACCACCTTTGGTTCTGTTGGACACGGTGTTTCCACGAACCTGAGCTGACTCCACGGCAGGTAACAACAAGCACGGCTTCATTCCACAGGTGAGTGGAAAACAGATGCCCTTTCCTGCCGTGATGAGTGGGTGTTCTTGCAAGTTTTCATTCTTGGATTCTTTGAAGTACATCCTGTTGGGCTTCTTGGACCTTGTCATGACTTCATCATTCTTGGGGAAGGATTGCAGAAGTCTGAAAGCATGACTGATAAATGAATGGGAAATCTGACACTCTGTACTTTCCCATGCCCACGCCAAGACTTCTCCCTGCCAATACTGCAGGACGTTCATTCTCTGGGATTTGAGCCATGAAACATCAGTTCTAAACAACCTGTTGTTGTTGAGTGTGGCTGAGAAGACCCCACAGAAGGGCGTAGAACTTCCCCATAGGTTTTCCTGGCTACCACCTTCTGGGAGCACATCGATGGGTCTTTTCTGCAGTGGAGACACTGGGTGGGTTAGAACTACTGACCTTTTGGTTAGCAGCCGAAGGCTTTACTGCTGCGCCCCCAGGGCTGTTCTAAACGAACTGGATGGATGGAAGAAATCCATCTCTATCACGGTCATCCCATGCAGAACTTGAACGCAGGCCTACAAAGCAATCCGCACCACCTGCCGGTGCAACCACGCAACACCCAGGCTGTCCTGGCTTCTTGGAACACCACCTGGGACCTGCTCAGCCCTGCGTCTGCAAGGCTGGGCTTTAGACATGATTGTCATTAAAAAGGAAAAATTAAAACACTGAACCGTACACTCCTTGTGGATGGTGGTGGCCACGTCGATCCTGACTCTTGGCGATGCCATGTGTGCAGGGTGGAACCAATCCCTTGGGCTTTCAAGGCGGTAAACGTTAAAGAAACAGACGGCCAGGGCTTTTTTTCTGAGGCATCTCTGGGTGTCTCCAAACTGCCAACCTTTCAGCTAGGAGTTGAGTCCTTAAGTGTCTGTGCCATTCAAGGGCTCTCTTTTTTTT
>NW_006925075.1:11723-12329 GCF_000298275.1 Orycteropus afer afer | reverse complement strand
GAGCTCAGCACAGAAAATAATATGGAACAAAGAAACCAGGGACACCATGAAAAAAACCATAACAAAACGACTGCAACAAATTCAAACTTATCAATAATTACCCTGAATGTTAATGGCTTAAATGCACCACTCAAGAGATGGAGAGTTGCAGATTGGGTAAGAAAACACAATCCATCAATATGCTGCCTACAAGAGACACACCTTAGAGATAATGACAAAAAAGACTAAAAATCAAAGCTTAGAAAAAGACATATCAAGCAAATGGCAACTGCAAGAGAGCAGGAGTGGCAATATTGCTTTCTGATAAAATTGACTTTAAGACAAAAACCACCATACGAGACAAAGAGGACATTATATAATGATGAAAGGATCAATTGAACATGAAGATATAACCATAATAAATATCTATGGACCCAATGAAAAAGCCTCAAAATACACAAATCAGACGTTAAATGAGTTGAAAAGCCAAATAGATGACTGCACACTCATAGTGGGAAACTTTAATACACCCCTTTCTTTAAAAGAAAGAACAACTGGAAAGAAACTCAACAAAGATGCAGAAGAGCTAAACAATACAATCCACCAACTTGGCCTTATAGACATCTA
>NW_006925075.1:0-8752 GCF_000298275.1 Orycteropus afer afer | reverse complement strand
ATTTTCTTTGTTGGTTACCAGGGGTGGGAGGGGGGGAGGGAATGCTGTTAGATAGATAGAGATAAATACTGATTTGGGTGAAGAGAAGGGCAATGTACCAAATGTGAGTGACCAATATGGCAGCATTGAAGATGAGAAAATCATAGAGAGGTACATGGGAAGTATAGACAAAAAATATGAACCCTTTTGCATATACAGTACTGAGTTGTCAGTGAAAGCAAACATGGGTATATGGATGGATAGATAGGTAGACAGGTGAAACAATTAGGTTTGTCTAAATTGGGAGTGTATCTAAGATCATATATAGGGTTGGCAGACAATGGTCCTATAAGTTTATGTGAATGTTCAGAATTCCCAGGTGTATAGTAGAGCTGACAAGGGGCAAGGTTGTGGTCATTGCTTGGTCACAGCCAGCTACCCAGAGGGACCGAGTAGTTGAACGTGCGGGCTTGGGACCTTAGTTGCAGGGGGCATCAAGCTCAATTGGCATAACATACTATACAAAACATTGTTCCACCTCCTACTTTGGCGAGTAGCAACCTAGCACATTAACCACTTGCACCACCCAGGGACTCTGCATGATAAATTTTTGTTATTGTTGTTATTGTTTGTTGTCACCAAGTCAACCCTGCATAGTGGCTATGACATAAGGCTATGGTGTTCCATATGGCTTTCATTGGCTGATTTAAATTTAAGAGTAGATTGCCAGGCCTTTCTTTCTAGTCTGTCTTAGTCCAGAAGCTCCACTGAATTCTGTTCAACATCATAGCCACAGGCAAGCTCAGTTGACAGGGAGGTGGTGGCTATACATGATATGCATTAGCCAAGAATCAAACCTGAGTCCTCATGCTTGGAAGATGAGAATTCTACCACTGAACTAAAAGACTTGTCATAAAATTCACTCTCCATCTACCCATTGAAGTGACTTTATGCCCAATTCTCCTTCTTCCCCTAGTGGTAACCAAATTTAAAGCATTCTTTTTCATTTAGTATTTGTCTTTGCAAATATTGATCTACAATCTTTTATATGCTATTCAACACCTTAAATCCCTGAAATGGAAAGCTTGGGATAGTTCATTAAGCCACCAAACCCACCCTGAACTGATATGATGGTAGTTATATTTTGTAATCCTACTTACTGTGAGTCTTTATATAGTAAGCCTTGGAAATATTCATGAGCTTCAGTAGGGCATACTGAACCATAACCTATGGGGATGTAATATAATATATGGCATGGGTACAGGAATCCTCAATTTTAGAACTTCTGAATTCTAAATGTATCTAGCTTCAAGAGTGTGTATGGGGGATAATGGAGTGAGCAAAACAACAACAACAAAAAAAAGTTAAACCTTTGTCATAGAGTTGATCCTGACTCATGGCAGACCCATGTGTTAGAGTGGAACTGAGCTCCATAAGGTTTCCCTGGAGTAAACAGTTAGGTATTCTGTCAATTCCTGGAGCCTTGTTCTTTGCCAATTCCTTCATTGCAGCTTCGACCTCCTCCTTCAATACCATTGGTTCTAAATCATATGCCACCTCCTAAAATGGATGAAGATCTACCAGTTCTTTTTGGTACAGTGACTCTATGTATTCCTTCCATCTTCTTTTGATGCTTCCTGCATCATTCATTATTTTGCCCATAGAATCTTTCAATATTGCAACTCGAGGTTATATACCACAATAGCAGTAACAACACTTTGTTAACTCAATCAGGTAATGCATTTGTGACTTTATCCACTGTGTAAATCAAGTGTATGTTGGAGACTTCAAAAACACATTTAATCGTTAAGTTAAATTTTACAAGTGCAACTTCTAAATGCAGACTTAAGCATTGTGAACTACACATCACTTTGCTTTCTAATGAAACCAATGTATAAGGAATTTTGATATCTTAAAAACGAAGTGTATTTCAAGAAACTGTGAACTCTTTTGACTTCCTACAGGTGAATGGGAGTAAGCATACTTTGTTAACTCAATCTCAATCATAGAATGCATTTTATCATTCTCAACCATGAAAATCATGTGCATGTACAGAACTAACAATAAAACATGCATTCATGAAGTGAAATTTCAGGAGTGCAAAGTTTTAATGCACATTTTAGCTAAAAGGACAAAACTGCACTTTACTTTCTAGTGAAAAGAATGTATGAGGAACTTTCACATTTTGCCAAACAAGTGGTAATACAATAACATGCAAATCTCTTTCTACTTCATGCACCACAATGGCAATAACAACAATTTGTTAGCTCAACCAGGTAATGTGTGTGTAAATTTGTCAACCTTGTAAATCATGTATATGTTCAAAACTTAGAAAAAAACACATATTCATTACATTAAATTTAACTATGCAACTTTTAATGCACATTTAAGCATTGTGAACTAAGTCACATTCTGTTTTCTAATGAAACCAATGTACAAGGAACTTGGGTATGTTTAAAAACAAGTGATATTTTGGTAAATGTCAAATCTCTTCTCACTGCATTTACCTGAATGGGAATAACCACACTTTATTAAGTAAATCAGAGAATGCATGTGAATCTTTCTCAAACGGTAAATCCAGAGTATGTACATAACTTGCAGAAAAAGTGTATTCATAAAGTTCAATTTAAGAACTACAGTGTTTGAATGCACATTTTATCCGAATGGAACAGAGTGGCACATTGCTTCATAATGAAGCGAATATATGAGGAACTCTCACATCTTGCCAAACCAGTGGCAATGCAATAACATGCAAATCTTTTTGACATCATATACCAGAAAAGCGGTAACAAAACTTTATTAACTCATTGGAGTAATATATGTGTAGCTTTTTCAACCATGTAAATCCATTGTTCAAAACATAGAAAAAGCAGATATTCATTAATTTAAATTTAACAAATGCAACTTTTAAAAACACATTTAAGCAAGGTGAAATGAATCACACTTTGCATTCTAATGCCAGTGGTGCCTCAGAAGACAGGTCTGACAATGTACTTCCAGAAGGTCATAGCCTTCAAAACCCTATGGTACAGTACTTCTCTGGAAAAATGAGGTCATAATGATTTGGAATTAACCACATGGCAACTAAAAACAATTATCTTTATGGAAGCACGTGGCCATGCCTTTCTTCCAAGGCAGCATTGGATGAGTTTGAGCTATCAACCATTAGATTAGTAGCCAAGAGAAAATGCTTTAATGACCTTAGGTGATACAAGTGGTTTGCACTCAAATACTAACCTAAATATTGGCAGTTCAAACCCACCCAGCAGTGCCACAGAAGAAAGGCCTAGAATTTGATTTCATAAAGTTTACAGCCATGGAAGCCCTATAGATCAGCTCTACTTTGCATCACATTGGCTTGCCATGAGTAAAAATTCACTCAGTGGCAAAAAGTGGGGAAAGCTTACACATGGAAATGCTATCCTCTCCCACTAAGGCAAGGATCAGGAGCAGCACAGAGCATACTGTTTTGAATCTCACAATATATCTGGAGGTCCCTTGACACCAGCAGATTGAGGCCATCCATGCTCTTTTTGTGCTGCAGAGGATTCTGTCATGTCCTCCTCAATGGGTCCCCTGCTGCCAGGTAATTGATGCATGACTCTTTTTTAGGTTGTTATTATTTATAAGGATGTTCAGAGTCACAAAAAACTACATACAGAGTAAGAATAGCAAAAATACTTCATGATCCGTTTTTGGTTAAAAACAACCACAATGAAAGAATAAAGAAAAAGAAATAAGAGAGAGGAATAGATATATATTTTATTTTTATTTTGAATATTTTCCCCTGAGTTTTACTTTGGAAAATGTCATTTCTCCAAGAAAGTTGAAAGATGAGTGCCCTTCTTCACCTAGACTCATCAGTTATTAACATTTTTCTATATTCACTCAATTAAGATGAGAGTATCATGACACTTTCTCTCTAAATACTTCACTGTGTCTCTCTAAGAAGAGCAGTCTTGAACATACATACAATGTTGGTTTTTCCGGGGTGCCATCAAGTCAATTTTGACTCATAGTGACCCCATGTGACAAAGTAGAATTGCCTCATAAGGTATTCTTGGCTTTAATATTTACAAGAGGGAAGTCCCAAGATCTTTCTCCCATGCAGTCAGTAGGTGGCTTTGAACTACCAACCTGTCAGTTATCTACTGAGTGCTTAACTGTTTATGCCACCAGGACTCCTTCCTACCTAAAATACCATTTTATTTATTTGTTTATTTTAGTGTTTATATGTCTATTATTGTTATTATTATTGAGATTTGAGTGCAAATTTAAAAAGGAGATTCATTTTACTCTCAAAAGTTCATGCACATTTGATTTCATGTCCTGATTAAAATTGTGAACCATAAAAAATTCTCCTCCTCTCTCTTCCTTGTGACTACCCCTTCCCTGTGCCCTTCTTATCTATTCACTCCTGTCTGTCCAGTTTCCCTTCTGTGTGAATGCTGCCCTTCTGATGTCTTATGACTGATTGATCTGAAGGGTGTATCTACTTAGGGTAGGCAAGTCCATCTCCCTGGGGTAGGTGTTATGCTTTTAGGTATTTCTGCTGTTGGGCTAGAGCCAATCCATGGAATTAATTTCCAGGCCTGAAGGATAACCTGGGGCCATAGTCTCGGGGATTCAGTCTCTGTCCAACCAGTAATTCTAGTCATTTTTCTGTTTTTGAATTTTGTTCCATATTTTTCCTCCCACTCTATCCAGGATCTCCAATTTTGATCCCTTTCTGAGTGGTTGACATTGATAGCTGGGGACCACTGAGTTGTTCTGGTGTCAGCATTGCGAAGGCTGAGGTCCTCATGGTCCATCACTTCTTTGGACTAGTTGTTTACAAATGACTTTGATTTTCTTCACTCTTCTTTGCTCCAGATGAGAGACCAATAGTTGCATCTAGATGGCTGCTCAAAAGCCTTTTAAGACCCCAGTTTCTACTCACCAAAGTAGGCTGTAGAATAAGATATATATGTACTATATTGTGCCAGTTGAGCATGATGTCCCCTGAGACTAAGGTCCATAGCGATGTCCCCTGAGACTAAGGTCCCTAGTCTGCAGTCCCAGTGAGTCACTCTCTCCCTCAAGGTGTTTGGTTGTCTCTCAGAAGCTACTCCAACCTTACCCTCTGTTACTTCTTTAATGTATGTGGATCATTTTGTAGCACAAGTACATAGGTAAGACTTGTTGTTGTTAGGTGCTGTCAAGTCATTTCGGACTCATAGCGACCCCATGCACAGCAGAATGAAACACTGCCTGATCCCATGCCAGCTCCCTGCTATACTTAAGCCCATCATTGCAGCCACCATGTCAAACCATCTCGTTTAAGGCCTTCTCCTCTTTTGTCAACCCTCCACTTTACCAAGCATGACATCCTTCTCCAGGGAATGGTCCCTTCTGACAACATGACCAAAGTAGTTAAGACAAAGTCTGGGCATTCTCACTTCAAAGGAGCATTTTGGCTGCACTTCCTCCAGGATAGATCTGTTAGTCCTTTTAGCAGGCCATGGTACTTTCAGCATTCTTCACCAGCACCACAACTCAAAACCATCAACTTTTCTTTGGTCTTCCTTATTCATTGTCCAGCTCTCACATACATATGAAGCAATTGGAAATATCATGGCTTGTGTCAGGCTCACCTTAGTCATCAGGGAGACATCCTTGCTCCTCAGCACTTGAAACAGTTCCTTCACAGCAGACCTGCCCAGTGCTACATGTCGTCTAATGTCCTGACTGCTGCTTTCATTGGCCTCGATTGTAGAACCAAGCAATGTGAATTCTTTCACAACCTCAATCTTCTCTCCATTTATCATGATGCTGCTTATTGGTTCAGTTGTGAGGATTTTTGTTTTCTTTATAGTGAGACATAATCCATACTGCAGACTGTATTCTTCAACCTTCATCAGTAAGTGCCTCAAGTCGTCCTCACTTTCAGTAAGCAAAGTTGTATCATCTGCATATCTCAGGTTGTTAATGATTCTTCCTCCAATCCTGATGCCACATTTTTCTTCATATAGTCCAGCTTCTCAGATTATTTGCTCAGCATATAGATTGAATAAGTATGGGAAAAGGATACAACCATGACACACTCCCTTCTTAATTTTAAACCATGTAGTGTCCCCTTGCTCCATTTGAGCAACAGCCTGCTGGTCAAGGTACAGGTTCCTCATGAGGACAATCAAGTGTTTGGGAATTCCCATTCTTCTCAATGTTATCCATAATTTGTCATGATCCACACAATCAAATGCCTTTGCATAGTCAATAAAACAAGTAAACGTCTTTCTGGTATTCTTTGCCTTGGACCAAGATCCATCTGACAACAGCTATGATATCCCTTGTTCCACGTCCTCTTCTGAATCCAGCTTGCACCTCTGGAAGTTCTCTGTCAATATACTGCTGCAACCATTTTTTAATTATCTTCAGTGAGATATTACTTGCGTGCAGTATTAATGATATATTTCTATAATTTCCACATTCTGAGTGAGCTGCAGGGATCCAGGTGAGGAGAGGGAACCCAGGCATGCCCAAAGCAGCAGAGAAGGAGAGCAGGAGAAAGGAGAGGAAAAGGCCCAGAGACCAGGATAGACAAATGAGGAGTCAGCTGCAAGGATCCACGTGAGGAAAGGGAACCCAGGGACACCCAAAGCAGCAAGGTGGGAGAGCGGGACAAAGGGGAGGAAAAGGCCTAGGGACCAGGACCAACAAGGAGTCAGCCACAGGGATCCAGGTGAGGAGAGGGAACCCAGACATGCCCAAGCATCAAGGTGGGAGAGAGGGAGAAAAGGGAGGAAAAGGCCCAGGGACTGGGACAGAGGAGCAGTCAGCTGCAGGGATTCAGATGAGCAGAGGTAACCCAGGCATGCCCAAAGCAGCAGGGAGAGAGAGAGGGAGAAAGGAGAAGAAAAGGCCCAGGGATCGAGACAGTCAAGGAGTGAGCAACAGGGATTCAGGTGAGGAGAGGGAATCCAGGTCATGCCCCAAAGAGGCAGGGCGGGAGAATGGGAGAGAGGAGAGGAATAGGCCTGGGAACTGGGACAGAGTGAGGAGTCAGCTGCAGGGACCCAGGTAAGGGTGATAGGAGAGGTTTCCAACAAGGAGACAAACTTGTCTGTTGGTTTGTCCTACCATGGTGACGTGTTGATGAGTCTTGAGGCTGGGCCACTGGTGTGTCAAACCCAGCAGGGTGCAAATGGTGCACAGCTGTCAGCCCAGCTTACAGACTGCGATAGACTAGGAAGAAGAAAGAGGATGTTCACTTCTCAAAGATTTGTCCAGGAAAAACCTTACAAATAGCAAAGAAACACTGTCTGATTCATTACCATGCAACATTATGAATAGTCCTGATAGGTTAGAAGGCTCTCAAAATAGGACTGGAAAAGAGCTCATCATCAGAGTAAACCCAGACTTACTCATATGGATAAGGTAAAGCTTTCAAGATCTCCATTTGCTGATGTGGCACTACCATTAGGTAAGACTCTCTTCAGCCAAATCTATGCTAGTCTTGGGTATATTCCTGTTCACCTACCCCCATCTGATCATATCACCTGTCCATGCATTTACCCATAGCCAAGTATTTGATGCCAGTGGTAATGCAGTATTGTGCATGTCATAGTATTTACCTCTGTTGTCCATATCTTTTCTTCAAGTTTCTGTGTCCTTGCTTTCCCCATTGTCACTGTACCTGTCCCAGACTCTTTCCATATCACCCCTTCCCTCAACTAAATCAACATGTGACACTCAACTAGTCAGAAATTTTCCCTCCCTTTCCCTCCCTTCCCCAGTAACCAAGAAAGTGAATTTCCTTCCCTGTGTGAACCTTTCCTTGACTTTTTACAATAATGGACGCATGCAATATTGTCCTTCTGTGATTGACTTATTTCACTCAGCATAATGTCCTCCAACACATCCAAGTTGTGAAATGATCCGTGTATTGTCATTATTCTTTAATGTTGCATAGTATTCTATTGTGTAAATGTACCATAGTTTGGATATCCATTCGTCTGTTGATGGGCATTTAGGTTGTTTCCCTCTCTTTGCTATATAGTCAATTGTGCTGTGATGAACATGGTGTGCATATGTCTATTTGTGTCCTGTCTCTAACCTCTTTAGGGTATATTCCTAGTAATGGAATTGCTGGATCAAATGGTATTTCTATTTTCAGTTTTTTAAGGAAATGCCATGCTATTTCCTACAGTAGCTGTACCATTTTGCCATTCCACCAGCAGTGTATGAGAGTTCCAATCTCTCTGAACCCTTGGCATTTCTTATTTTCTGTTTTGTTGAACTTTGCTATTATTACTGGGGTGAGATGATATCTCATTGTTGTTTTGATTTACATCTCTCTAACAGCTAGTGACTTGATGATTTCCTTATGTGTTTGGCTGCCTGTGTATCTTCTTTAGTGAAGTCTGTGGTCATGTTCTTTCCTCATTTTTGAATTGGATTGTTTCTGTTTTTGGTGTTGAGGTGTTGAAGTTTTCTTTTTGGAGTTGGTTTTTAAATTTTGGAGATATGTCTCTTGTCAGATATGTCATAGCCAAATATCTTTTTCCTAATCTATAGGTTTTATATTTATTCTTTTGGAGAAGTCTTTTTGATGCACATAATATTTTGATTTTTGAAAGGTCCCAGTCAACTAGTTTCTCTTCCACTGCTTGTGCATTTTGGGTTATGCTTGATAGTCTATGTATGCCCCTAGATTTGCCCCTATTTTGTCTTTGATGGCATTTATAATAATGGGTTTTTTTTTGTTTTTTTTTTTTCTTTTGTTTTTTTTTTT
>NW_006925074.1:11998-12456 GCF_000298275.1 Orycteropus afer afer | reverse complement strand
TGTCCTTGGGGTTGCTGGAAAGCAGAATGTGTTCTTAAGCCCCAAGAATCTGCGAGAGCGCTGTCTCTTTAAATATCCAAAATAGTCAAGCCTCTTTTTAAACCTTCAAAATGGTGGCACTCTCCAGACTGGCAAAAGTCCACAGCTCAGCCCACCTTTCTCTTCCCCTTCTCCATTTTTTCCCCAGCCACCATGTACAGTCCTCCATGCAGTGGCTAGCAGGGTGATTTTTTGGTTAATTCTTAAGTCGTACCACCACAGGAATCTGTGAGAGCACTGTCTCTTTAAATATCCAAAATAGTCAAGCCACTTTTTAAACCTACAAAACGGCGACACCCTCCGGACCGGCAAAATCCACAGCTCAGCCCACCTTTCTCTTCCACTTCTCCATTTGTTCCCCAGCCACCGTGCACAGTCCTCCACGCAGTCCCTGGCTAGCAGGGTGATTTTTAGGTTAA
>NW_006925074.1:2543-10602 GCF_000298275.1 Orycteropus afer afer | reverse complement strand
TGTTAATTGGTTTCCCTTTTCTTTGTTGAAGAAGGTCTGTGCAGTCTTTCTGCCTAGTCCGCCATCTTGCTGGAACCTCAATACCATTGATTCTTGATCATAGGAGACCTCCTGAAAAGCATGAACATCAACCAATTCCTGTTGGTACAGTGACTTTGCATATTCCTTCCATCTTCTTTTGATGTTTCCTGCACTAGTCAATATTTTTCCCATAGAATATTTCAATATTACAATTCAAGGCTTGAATTTTTTCTTCAGTTCCTTCAGCTTGAGAAATGCTGAAAATGTTCTTCCCTTTTCATTCTCTACCTCCAGGTCTTTGCACATTTCATTATAATAATTGACTTTGTCTTCTTGAGCTGGTCTGTGAAATCTTCTGTTCATCTCTTTTATCTTGTCATTTCTTCCATTTGTTTTAGGTACTCTCCATTCAAGAGCAAGTTTCAGAGTCTCTTCTGACATCCATTTTGGTCTTTTCTTCCTTTCTCATCTTTTTAATGTACTCTTCCTTTCTTCATGTATGATGTTCTTGATATCATTCAACAATTGGTCTAGTTTTTGGATATTGGTGTTCAATGAATCAAATCTGTTCTTCAGATATTCTCTAAATTCAAGTGGGATGTAATCAAGATCATATTTAGGCTCTTGTGGACTTGTGTTAATTGTCTTCAGCTTCAACTTGAACTTGCATATGAACAGTTGATGATCTGTTCCACAGTCAGCTCCTGGCCTTGTTTTGGCTGAAGCTTTTCCATTGGCCCCTTCCACAGATACAGTATATCTGATTCCTGTGTATCCCATATGGTGAAATCCACATGTATAGCTGCAGTTTATGTTGTTGAAAAAGGTATTTGCAGTGAATAAGCCTTTGGTCTTACAAAATACTATCATGCAATCGTTGGTGTCATTTCTATCACCAAGACCATATTTTCCAATTACTGGTGATTCTCCTTTGTTTTCAACTTTTGCATTTCAGTCACCAGTAATAATCAACACATCTTGATTGCATTTGTGGTCAGTTTCACACTGCAGAAGTTGCTTTACATCCTCAATTTCCTTGTCTTTGTCTTTGGTGGTTGGTGTGTAAATTTGAATAACAGTAGTATTAACTGGTCTTCCTTGTAGGCATATGGATATTATCCTATCACTGACAGCATTCTACATAAGGATAGATCTTGAAACATTTTTTGTGGTGATGAATGCCACACCATTCTTCTTCAATTTGTCATTCTCAGCATAGCAGGTCATATGGTGTCTGATTCAAAGTGGCCCAAACAAGTCCATTTCAGCTCACTAATGCCTAAGGATATCTATCTTCATGCATTCCATTTCATTTTCAACAACTTCCAATTTTCCTAGAACCATACTTTGTACATTCCATGTTCCAATTATTAATGGATGTTTGTAGTTGTTTCTTCCCATTTTGAGTCATGCCACATCAGCGAATGGAGGTCTAGAAGGCTTTAATCCATCCATGTCATTGAGATCGACTCTACTTTGAGGAAGCAGCTCTCCCCCAGTCATATTTTGAGTGGCTTCTCACCCGAGGGGCTCATCTTCTGGCACTGTATCAGACAATGTTTCAGGGAAATTGTGGTGGTTAAGTTTGTGTGTGAACTTGGCTAGGCCTGGTTGAGTGGCTGGACAGCTGGATATAGTATTCCCTATGATGAGAATGGGAGCTCTGGTAGCATAGTGGCTAAGACACTTGCCTGCTAACCAGACGGCTGGTGGTTCAAACCCACCAGCCACTCCTCGGAAGGAAGGTTGGGCAATCCTACTTCCGTAGTGATACTGCCTTGGAAACCCAAGGAGGGGTCGCTATGAGTCGGGGCCGACTCGACGGCACATAACAACAACAACAACAACAACAACATGATGAGAATGGTAATCAACTCCATGGTGGAATCTACTGGGAACAGCTGAGTAGCTGCCTTTGGGTATGTGGTCTGCTTCCCATGTATAAGAAACAGCTTTGGGAATGGTCTCTAGTTTATGGCACACTTGAACACTGCATGTAGCCGTGTCATTGTTCAGCAGCCTGTCATGTTCTGCTGACCTTGGGACTTTCAATTAACTTAAATTAATGGCCTGCCATGTGGCTTGGTAACATCCAGACTGTGCCTTTTTACTTGTCAAACTCAGGTTTGTCAGTCTCAGCAGTCAGCAGCTTTCTGAGTGAAGAAAAGCCTCTAGCTCCAGTGAGCCAGGAGCAGGAGGCAGAGTTGAACCTCAAGGTTGAGGCTTTACCCAGCCCCTAGAACCTGGCACTTTGAACTCGGACTTAAAGCCTCCAAACTGTAAGAGAATAAACTCCTGTTTGTTCAGCCATCCCATTTGTGGTATATTCTTGTCAGAATGGTACTAGGTAACCAGAACAGCTATTCATAAAGTTTTCCAGTAATATATCAGACAGTGTTTCACTGCTATTCATAAGGTTTTCACTGGCCAATTCTTTGAGAAGTGGATGGCCTCTTACTTCTTCTAAGTCTGTCTTAGTCTGCAAGCTCCACTGAAACTTGTCCACCATGGGTGACCCTGCTGGTATTTAAAATACCAGTAGTATAACCTCCAGCCATATATCATCACAGAAGCCACAAAATTATGACAAACTGACAGATGCATGTTGGATGCTGGTTTATTTTAGGGTATTTTTCAAAATTTCTGTAAATGGCTTCATACTGTATCTGTTCTTTTCCACGTGCTTTTAAAAAAATCCAACTTGGAGTGTTTTAGGTTTATCTAAATTTATGTAGGCAGTCTGGTGGCATAGTGCCTAAGGCACTTGACTGCTAACCAGAAGGCTAGTGGTTTAAACCCGCCAGCTATTCCTTGGAAGGAAGATGGGCTATCTACTTCTGTAGAGATACCATCTCAGAATCCCAAGGAGGGGTCACTATGAGTCACAATTTACTCGATGGCATTGAGTTTGAAGTTGATGTATGTAGGTCTAGTTTTGTTTTGTTTTGAATTATTATAGTCTGTTGTATAAATATATCACAGCTTATTTATGCAATCAGTTCTTAGTAGGCATTTATGTTCCTTCCAATTTACTTCTGATACGAACAACACTCCAGTTTCTACATTTGCATATCATTCTTGCACGCACACACACACAAACCAAACCCATTGCTGTCAAGTCGATTCCGACTCGTGGAAACCCATGTGTTATAGAGTACGACTGTGCTCCATAGGGTTTTCTTGGCTATGATCTTTCTGAAAGCAGATCTCCAGTCCTTTCTTCTGTGACACCATTGGGTACATCCAAATTGCCAACATTTTGGTTAATAGATGATTGAAAGGACCCATCTCTAGGGCCAGGATCCATGAATTTGTCTGTAAAGAACCATTGAGTAAATGTTTTAGGATTTGTAGGCCACATGATCTCTGCTTCCATTGTAACATGAAAGCAGCCATCGATGATATGCAAATGAGGACATGTGGCTGTGTGCCTATAAAACTGTATTTACAAACATTGAAATGTTAATTTCTTATCATTTTCATATATCATCATTATTCTTTTCCCAGACATTTAAAATGCAAAGGCTATTCCTAGCTAGTGAAACAGGAGCAAACAGCCATATGAAAACAGGCTGTGGGCCTGATTTGGCTTGTGGGCCACAGTTTGCCAACCTCCTTGTAAGGAGGATCTCTGGTGGCAGATGAGGCAATCTGCTTCCATAAAGATTTACAGCCTTGGAAACCCTATGGGGGTCACTATTCATCAGAATTGACTTAATTGCAATGGGTTTTATTTTTTTGTTATTCTAGGGTATGCACTTAGAAGTGGGATTACTGTACCAAACGCCATGTGTAACTTCATCTTTAGTGGATATTACCAGATTCCTCTCCAAAGTGGATATGATCATTGATCTTTTCTCTCCAACCCACAGTGTCCATTATCCTTTCCTATTCTTGGTATCTTCAGACTTTTTAAGTGTAGCTAATCTGATGTATGTGCAATGGAATCTCATTTTTGTTTTAATTGACATTTTCCATAAAGTAGCATTTTCATCTCTTTATCCATTCAGGATTAATAGAGACTGTTTCATATGTTCATTAGCTGGTTGGTTTCCCTTTTCTATTGATTTGACTGCCTGTTTCCTTTTCAAGCTGTCTATTAGATTGTTTGCTATTTTTTCCTTTATAATTTATAAGATTCTTTATATATTCTGGATACTAACCATTTAACTGATATAAGCACTGCATGGCAAATGTCTTTAGTTTGTGGCATATCTTTATTGCACTGAAGTAGTTAATGTACACTCATCAACATTTTATTAATGGATTACACTTTTTGTAAGAGAAGTTTCTAGATTAATTTACTTGCTCACAATTTATTGGGATCAAATTTGAGACAACACCACTACTACCATAGCTCCTACTGCAAAATTAAGGAGTCAATGCATTGATCCAGCATGGCACAAAGAGTTTGTGCTTAGCTGATAACCAAAAGGTTGGTGGTTTGAACCCACTCAACAGCACCAAGGAAGAAACAGATTTGGCAATCTGCTTCTGTAAAGATTACAGCCAAGAAAATCTCACGGAGCAGTTCTATTCAGTAGCACGTGGAGTCTCCTAAGTCACAAATAAACAACAAAAACAACAAGAAGAAGGCAATGATGCTTGGCTTAGTGACTTCATCTTCCTGATTTGTCATCATTGCACTCCCACTTCATTTCCCTGGCACTATCCCTTCCTCTCATTCTACTGTGTTCTCTCTTTGATTTGTCCTATTAAGTCCTGCTCTCATATCTCTACTTAGATACAAATACCTGATACCTGCTGGGAGATTTTTCCAGACAAAGAGATCAATGTCTTAATCTAAAAGGATAATTGACTGATGAAATAATTTCAGATACCAGTCAGTGAGGACAAGAGAATTTTCTTGACTCCCTGAAATCGAGCCCGTTAGATGGAAGTAGACCTGCCATCCTAATGCAAGATAAATGAGATTATTCCCTCAACACACCATATGATTGATTTAACGTATGGCTCTTATATTCTATTAATGAAAATAGAGATAATAAGAATGTGTAAATGTCCCCAAAGTATATTACTTTTGATAGCTTTTCTCCAAGTGATAAGAAATTGAAACTACATTTTCTCTGCATGGGTCCTACACCATGTCGAGTGACATAATGAAGATAATTTCTTTTATCCTATCATTCTTGTAACAACATTCAGAAATGTTCTTCCCAAAATGCATTAAATTATGGTCTTTTGAAAGAGAAGTGTGGTGTTTGTAAAGAAAAGAAAGATCTTACAGCCTGTGTGGGAAGAGGGTTGTAACCAGTGATAAAGATGCTGAAGAATAATAAGCTTGCAGGCAGCTGAAGGCAATTGACTTGGCTGGATCACATGTCAGAAACTGGTGTGTGTGTGTGTGTGTGTAATGCTTATACAGATTGTGATTTCTATCCATCCTCAAGCCCAGGAACTGAGAATGGCTGTGATCTGAAAGCATTTAATGACTTGGCCTGGGCATAGAATGAACTAGCTGATGCCCCATTTTGCTCTGTCTTTCATGTGTTATATCAGGAATTATTCATTTGATATGTCTGTGTTCATCAAGCTTGTATAGGAGTAAGAGTGACCTAGAGATCCAAAATAGGGAATTCTGGAGAAAAAGAGCATCAGTGAACTCAAGTTAGGGAGGCATGAGCTGCAGAAGAACAACTTGGAGACTGCTACCTAGAGGTTTCTAATAAGAGAACAGGAAGGGTAATAAGGAGATCTGGAAGGAAACCAAAGACTCTCTTAAGATAACTCTGGAAGGAATTTTCTACCTGCCTACAAGGAAGGAACAATAATACAACCCAGGACCACAGAGTAGAGAGAAGAAAGAATGGAAGTCTGAAAAAGACAGATCTTGGAGCATGGATTAGCTAAATGGCAGCAGGCAACCTCAGGGAATGAGTGGCCCCAGCCCGTCCAGGCTGAATCTCAGATGGGAAGGGGAACAGCACAATCAGCTGATCAGCTTGCATTGGGACATCTGAGTAAGACAGAAATGTGCATAGCAACAACTCTACACAAGGGCTAGGAGAGGAAGGAGACTCCTAACAGTGGAAGTTGTTGTTATTGTTAGGTGCCGTCCATTCGTCTTCGACTCATAGCAGAACCAAACACTGCCCAATCCCATGCCAGCTCTGTGATCCCTGCTATACTTGAGCCCATCGCCACAGCCACTGTGTCAATCCATCTCGTTGAGGGCTTTCCCTCTTTCGTTGACCCTCCACCTTACCAAGCATGACATCCTTCTCCAGAGAATGGTCCCTTCTGACAACATAATGTAACAGTGGAAGTTACAAGGCAAGAAAATGAAAATGGAAAGACTAAGATCACTTCAGTTTCTCTTTAGGTCATATCTGTATCAGTTTCATTGTGGTAGTGATGGTGTGGTAATGATGATTTACAAGGGAAAATGGGCAAGACCTTACTTCTATGTGAAGAATGTAGTTCAAGTAGTGCTAAGAGTTGAAGAAAGAGTGGCTAAGCATCAAAGGAAGGAGCTCTGGTTGCATAGTAGGTAAGACATTTGGCTGCTAACCAGAAGGGTTGGGGTTCACATCCACCAGCTGCTATGTGAGAGCAAGATGAGGCAATCTGGTTCTGTACAGATCTGCATCCTTGGAAATCCAATGGGGGTGGCTGTGAGGTGGAACTGATTTGATGGCAGTCTGTTTGGTTTGGTTTGGGCATCAAAGGATGTGTGCTAGAAACATGCTAGAAAAGGACATCATGCTTGGTAAAGTAGAGGGTCAGAAAAACAAAAGAAACCCTCAGTGAGATAGCTTGACACAAAAGCCATGACAGTGGGTTCAGACCTACCAATGACCATGATAACGGTGCAGTACTGGGCATCATTTTGTTCTGTCATATATAAGGTTGTCATGAGTTGGAGCCAATGGGACAGCTACTAATAACAACAGCTATTTTCCTCTTCATGTTTTTTCCAAGTCTAAAAAGCTGATTTTCAAGCTTCTGGCCAGTATTCTTTATTTCTTTTTTTAATTGCTACTTGGGTGAAAGTTTACAGAGCAAAGTAATTTTCCATACAACAGTTCATACACATTTTGTTTCATGATATTGATTGCAACCCCCATAATATAACAGCTCTCTTCCCACTTCCTACCAGTGGTTACCTTTCCCCCATGTCCTTCTTCCCTATGCAGCCCTGCCCTCTGAGCTATCTACCTGTGAAAATTCTGCCCTTCTGATGTCCCTGGTTGATCATTCTAAGAAGTACATATACCTGGTATAAATGTTCACCTTATACGCCTGTCTATTGTTTGGCTGGAAGCCATGGGAGTGAGTTCAATTCCAAGCCCAAAGGGTGACTAAGGGCCATAGTTTCAGGGGTTTCACCTGTCTGTATCAGACCATTAAGCCTGGTCTTTTTATTATTTTGAGTTTTGTTCCCCATTTTTCTCCTACTCTATCCAGGATCTCCTACACTGATCCCTTTCTGAGTGGTTGACAGTGGTAGCCGGGCACCATCTAGTTCTGGTCTCAGGGTCATGGAGGCTGAGGCTCACATGGCCCATTAGTCCTTTGGACTAATTGTTTCCTGCATCTTTGGTTTTCCTCATTCTTTGTTCCAGATGAGGAGAGACCAATTGTTGCATCTTAGATGGCCACTTGTAAGCTCTTAAGACCCCAGTTGCTACTTAACAAAGTGGGATGTATACCAATGTTTTTGTGTAGTATGTCTTGCCTCCTGAATTTAGAGATCATTTAAGGACTAGATTGAACACCAGTGACTGAAAACCAGAAGAATTGTAGGATGACATCAAGAGCATCATCCATGAAGAAAGCAAGAGTTCACAAAAAAGACAACAAAAGAAGAGAAGATCAAAATAGATGACAGAAGAGACTCTGAAACTTGCCTTTGAGTGGAGAGTAGCTAAAGCAAATGGAAGAAATGACAAAATAAAAGAATTGAACTGAAGATTTCAAAGAGCAGCTCGAGAAGACAAAGCCAATTACTATAATGAAATGTGCAAAGACCTGGAATTAGAAAACCAAAAGGGAAGAACACGCTTGGCACTTCTCA